>NW_026917399.1:0-25000 GCF_035046485.1 Aedes albopictus
TTTGCGGAACGGCTCGTCATCCCGCCGCTGCATCGTAAGCGCTGCTTGGAACAGTTCCATCGCGGCCATCCCGGAATGCAGCGAATGAAGGCTCTCGCTCGAAGCTACGCCTACTGGCCCAGCATGGACACCGACATCACCGATTTCGTCCGAGCATGCCAGCAGTGTGCGTCCGTAGCTAGATCGCCTCCTCACTCTCCACCGATGCCGTGGCCCAAACCGACCGCTCCGTGGCAACGCGTCCACGTCGACTACGCCGGTCCGATCGAAGGCGAGTACTACCTCCTCGCAGTCGACTCGTTCTCCAAATGGCCAGAGATCGTCCAGACAACCCGTATCACCTCAGCGGTGACAGTTTCCATTCTCCGTGGGTTGTTCGCTCGGCTGGGTATGCCCGCTACGTTGGTCAGCGA
The DNA here is from genome assembly GCF_035046485.1 of Aedes albopictus. Taxonomy (NCBI): domain Eukaryota; kingdom Metazoa; phylum Arthropoda; class Insecta; order Diptera; family Culicidae; genus Aedes; species Aedes albopictus. Next base: position 414 of record NW_026917399.1, read on the forward strand.
CAACGGTACCCAATTCACCAGCGCTGAATTCGCCGAGTTCTGCACCTCCAACGGCATCGAACATCTCACGACGGCCCCGTTCCATCCGCAATCGAACGGCCAGGCGGAACGTTTCGTGGACACTTTCAAGCGGGCCGTGAAGAAAATTCGAGAGGGGAGAGGATCGATGCAAGAGGCACTGGATACCTTCCTCCTGACGTACCGAAGCACGCCCAACCGGGCTCTTCCAGACCAGAAGTCGCCATCCGAGGTCATGTTCGGGCGCAAAATCCGCACGTGTCTCGAGCTTCTGCGTCCTCCGCCGGTACGGACACCGGTGCCCACATCGAACGACAGCAAGCAACCGAGATCCTTCCACCGAGACGACCCCGTTTACGCCAAACTCCACATTCGTAACGGTTGGAAGTGGGTTCCCGGTAAAATCGTCGAGAAGATTGGAGACGTGATGTACAACGTGTGGGTCGAAAACCGCCGAATGTTGCGCTCGCACATCAACCAGCTCCGGAGTCGTATGGCCACTGACACGACGCCGAAGCAATCCGCTGGTCAGGTCACCTCTCGCCAGCATTCGCTACCACTCGACATCCTGTTGGGTGCCTGGAACTTGCCAAACCATTCGCCAAGCACGCCGACGTCAGCCACACCGCCGATCGCGCCAAGATCTGTATCAGTCTCCAGTCCCGAGCCTACCCTGATAGGTTCCGAGCCGGCTTGTGCCTCGTCAACTCCACGGCACGAGCTCCCGGTAGTCCCGTCTACGTCTTCGTCATCGCCAACATCAACATCGACCGATTTCGAGTCCGCTATCGAAGTGGAACCAATGGTAGAGCTACCTAGGCGTTCTTCACGTACCCGAAGGCCGCCAGTCAGGTTCGACCCCTACCAGCTCTATTAAGAGGGGAGATGTTGTGGACAACCCGATTGCGGTGTACCGCGCCGCTGAGCTCGCACAAGACAGAGCACTACTGTCGTGCGCGATGCAATAGAAGCGCATCAATGAATTTTAACTTGGTTGTCGTTTGTGCTCTGTGTCTGTGTATTGTTGTCCATAGTAGTTTAGTTTTTGTTTACGTCTCGCGATAAATATGTTGTACCCGTTTTAACGTGTCGCGAAATAAAGTAGTTTTAACCAGTTAATCGTGCGCGTTTTATTCCCCAATGTAGGGACACCGGATCACGAACACCGTCCGGTTACCGCGGTACAAAAATATGGAAAAATACAAAAAAATGCAAAAACTCAAGCTCCTGTATACTTTTTGAGTTCCACTTTGGTCCCATATCAACTGTGCAAAATTTCAGATCAATTGGAAAAACTACATTTCAGCGACCGCCATTCTTAGTTTTTCATACGATTTACTATGGAGAAATTTTACTCCTGCAATAAAAAATCGCTAGGAGTCACCCCTAGATCCCTAAAAATAAGTCGACGAAAGATTTCTGTAGAAAACTTCACTAGGAATTGTAACCGTTGGTTCCAAGTTAAGCTTGTGGCTCCACCACAATTTTAGAATTTTTCCAATTCCTTTTCCCAGATTTCCCTTCCTACGCCATTTGTAAATATTCCCCAATATACTTCGGGTCAGATACTCGCAGTTGGATTTGTGAGCGAATGAGTGGCTATATATTTTCTGTCATTTTGTGAGTGTTGCTTGATGTCGAGCAGTTTGAGAATCGGGGCAAAAGATTACCTCGCCCTTTTTGTACCCGCCGACAGATGGAGCACACCACAGTTATGCATTAGGGTGGGACGAAAAACGAGAAACATAAATGTTTATTATAAAAAATTATGCTAAACAATTGTACCGTATCCTATAAAAACCCCAGGCTTCAAAGCAGACATTCTCTTTTTGCTGCGAATACCGGGACGTTTAGTAGTGCGCGCGTGTGTAGTTTTTGTTAGAAAAATGTCGAGGTTAGTGTTAATTGTTAAAACCTCATTGTTAGTGGAAGTGTTGTTAATCAGTCTTTTTTCTCTTTTGTTAGTGGGTTAATCGTTTAGCCATGCAAGTTAGATAGTTAATTGTTAGTACGTTAAAAAGGTGTTAGTACGGCAACGAAGACAATGGGTCAGTGTGTTGAAAAATATGTTAATTGTTACCTTATTCTAAAATTTGTTAAAATTGTTGTAGTTCCTAATCGTTAAAATGCGAAACAAACAAACAAGCAAACAACCAGTGTACAAAGAACAACACATATAAAACAACAAGAAAAGGTAATTAAGTGGTTAAAATTGTGAACAAGAAGAATGTTGAGGTTTGTGCTGAGGACAGTGCGAAATTCTAATCCGTGATGGTTAGGTCCAAACATTTGGGCCTTTTCTTTTTATTTGTGGCCTTTCTTCGCCAGAAAAAGGTCAAAACCACGACAGCGCACCCCCCCAGTGAAGTGCAGCAAAAACCCGCCATTGCACCCGCAAATACACGCAATAGGCCGGCGGACACCCCAAACCGCCATCTCATCGAGTAAACCAAGTCGGAGGACGCCAATGAGCCCGACATCGGTTCCCAAACCAGTCATCAGATGAGCGGCCTGACCACCCGCTCGTCCATCCCCGCAGCTCCGTCCAACCAGCAACCACCAGCAGCAGTTCCCAATCTGCCCACAACCTCCACGAAAAACCGCAAGTAAAACCACAAAACCATAAAGAAATGTGACGTCACAATAAAATTGTATATAGTAATTGTAAATAGATTGCCTGTCCTTTTAAAGAGTATATTTCTGTTTAATAGCATTTCCACTACTTTTTGTATTTTATTCGTCTTTCCGGGTTCGAAAGGAACCGCCAAGCCTCGACGTCCCAGTACTCCTCCATTTTGTTGAATTTTGTATTTGAGTCTGGTACGGTTTCATTTTGTTCCATCTCTTGTTCCTTTTTGTGTGTGTTCCCTTTGTCCGCCATCGTAATTATATCAGTGCTCCTGTTCACCTCAGCACCTCCACTTGACGGTAAAGATAAGCCCCAAAATCACGCTCAACGACCCTGAAGATCCCTTACCACCCCAATCCCTGAGCTACAAGGTTACAGAATCAGACCTCCAAAGACAGCAAACCGATGCGACGCTCGTGGAAAAAGTTATCAGGCCTCACCCGATCGATAAAATAACGAGATTTTATTATTTATTGTTATTCCTTACATGTTAAACAACGTTTGCATGTCATTCGGTTTTCAGTCAATAACTTTTTCCACATGCTTTAGATCGCTTTGCGGTCTTCGGAGGGTGGGTCCCTCGTAAAATTTCCTACAGAAATCATTCATTGATTTATTTTTAGGGGTTAAGGGGCAACCTGTGGCGATTTTTCTTTGGAAAAGTGATTTTCCCCATACTAAATCGTATGAAAACTTAAAATGGCTAGCGCTAAAATATAGTTTCTGCAATCGATCTGAAATTTTGCACAGTTTATATGGGACCAAAATAGAACTCAAAAAGTGTACAGGAGTAAAATGTATTTTTGTGTCCTACGCTAATGGCCATGGGAATCCTTGTCAGGGATCAACCTGGGTCTTGAAACATGTCCCCAACACCAAAAACCCCTATAAGAAATCCCTGTCACAATCGAAATTGTTTCCGAACTTTCATGTAGGATCAGAGAAGGAATCTATAATTTATGTTGCCAGAAATTACCATTAAACGAGTCGCACAAATTCGTAGGTGGTACAGGCCTAGACCGCTATTATGAGGGTTGCCTCCTTCCCGTCCGAACCAAAGCACAATTATTTATGACTTATCCCTGACTCTTAGACAAGACTGACGCAATCCTCCATTGGCAGAGAACTGTCCTTGCGGCTGCTGAGGGAAGGGAAAGAATGGTTAGTTGGACAGCAGAGAATGATGTAGACAACTCCACGATCTCCAGGCCTAGATGTCACGGAAATTTGGGTGTTGTTAATGGAAGGGTAAGCTCCAAGAAATACGTTTGGTAAACGTTCAGGCGTACAAAATATTAATTTGTTATGTTGAAACAGCTGCCTGCATAATTCATCTGGTTTGTTTTTCCTTCTTGATCGCTCCAGGAAAGAGTAGCCGAAAATCTGGAATAGAAAACGGCATTAACGTCTTCCATTGAATAAGCTATTTGTGGTACGCTGGCAACGGTTATATACCTAACGATAATTCCTGCATCATATGATAAAATGATCATTTTCAGTAAACACTAAACACACAAACAAAAAGCAAAACACTACATCAAGTCTTGATCCTGGGACGTTCCTACAGAAGCCTGGCTACATTTTGTTAGGAAAATAGCATCATTGATCTTCCCAGAAATGTACCAAAAATCTCTCCGTATTTTTCCGATGTTAAAAGACAGCCAAGATTGGATTCAATGGCAGTTGCGTTTGGAACTTAATATTGACTTTTGTTTTCAGCCAACTCATTCATACAATTTTTTTCGATGGTATTATTTTATTTTACCCGAAATTTCGGCCATTGAGTGTGGCATTTTTGATGGGAAAACTGTGTTGTACAAATATATAAATGGTGTTGTGTTGTGTTAATCTTATCTAGTCTAATGTGTCTTGTATGGTTTCTAGTCTTCGGAAATGTGATATTGCCACAAATTATATTAGTAGTAATGATTTGCAGTATTTCTCCTAGAATTCCTTTTGAAGATTCGTCCAGAAATATCATCAGCGGATTCCTACAGAGATTCCTTCTTGGAATTCCTCTAGAACTTTGAACTGTGAACTCCTCCTGGAACTTTCTTCTAGAGATTACTACAGAAACATCATCTAGGAATGTCATCCCGAAATTTAATCTGTCGATTATTCCAGAAATTACAGATTGGTTCTCTTCAGGAATTTCAGCTGGGAATTCCTCCAAAAAGTTCGTTTTGAGAATTCCACCTTGAATGCCTTTTATGGACTTTTTCAGATCTTCTGCGGAATTCGATCTTGGGACTTCTACAGGATCTCCTGAAGGATTCCCACAAGGTACTTCTGGAGTATTTCTAGAAACAACTTCTGCAAACTTCACATGGTTTCCACAAGAAACTCCTGAAGCTCCTGAAGGATTCACAGAAATAACATGTGAATGATTTTCATTAGCAACATTAGGAGGAAACTAGAAGGAACTCCTGCACTAATACCAAAATAAACTCCTGCAGGAATCCCACACGGAACTTTTGATGAAATCCTAAAAAACGATTAGAGGAATCCCACGAAGAATTTGTGGAAATTCTAAAGGAAACCTCCGAAGAACTCCTGTGGGAATTTCAGCAAGAACATATTGGCGAATCTCATTAGCAACTCTTGAAGAGGATCTCTTAATTAAAACCCCGAAATAAGTTCCTTAATAAATTCCTTATGCCTGGTGGAACTCATGATCGCTATATAAATTCTAGATGGAAGGTACTCCTGATGAAATCTCAGGAGGAACTTCAGGAAAAATACCAGGGGTCAGAAATACTATTATCGAAAACTTCTTATTGAATTCCAAAAGATAATAAGGGGAGATATGTTCTATACACAGATACATTCGTGGCAGTGGAGCGGACCTGGTGTGATGGTTAAAGCACGTGACTATCACGCCGAGGACCTGGGATCGAATCCTACTCCCGACAAACTCACAAAATGTGAGTTCTTCCTTCGGAAGGGAAGTAAAGCGTGGGTCCCGCTTTTAGCCAAGGGCTAAAAATCTCGTTAATACTGATTAAAAAAAATCGTGGCACAATTGTTCTGACTAGCAATAGTTGTTTGATACCTGGGAATGACGGCATATGATCCACAGTTGTTTTTATTAGCAGTTACGCCCCTTTGAAATGTTGGCGCCCATACATGTACGTACATGCTCCCATTGAACCGCATGTAATATGTACGCAAATCGCCTCCACTTTATCATCCTATTTGAGATCATATAGAGTTGTTTGCAAACTACGATATCTAGCAAGTTCGAAGGATATAATTTTAAGCTAATTATTATTTTGTACTGGTATTTTCTATGACATTTATTTCAATTCTTTAACGTAGCATAATTTGTAAAAAAAAGTTTTTCATCGAATCATCTGAAGAAACTGGCGAAACTGCAGCTGGAATTCTAGGCAAATGTTTTAGTATTTTGAAGATTTCTAACAGATTTTTTTCAATTTATTGCTAGAGGAATTTAGATTACTGAAAGACTACAGAAAAATCCACCAGATGTGGAGTTCCTAAATAATAATGTAATGTTTTTTTTATTATCGAAGGCATTATTTAATCCCCTACGATTCGACCTGGGCGGGAATACTCTTACATAAATCTTGGCAGAATCATTGGCGAAATTTTTAGAAGCTGCAATTTCAGGAAAATTACCAAAACTGTATTTTTGATAATAATAAGTTACCGAGATGAACTAGCCCAGGACTAAAAATCTCGTTAATACAGATAAACAAACAATAATAAGTTAACCCGGAAGATATTTTATGTAATAACTGAACTATTATATTACATAATAATGTTTGGGATAGTTATGGTACTGTTTTAGCACTGTTTGAATATATGTTGTGAATATGTTACAGTATCTTTAGCAAAAGCCTTGGAATGGGGTTGAAGTCCTGGTAGAACTCTTAAAGGATGTTCTTAGGAAGATTTCGGTGAATACCTCTTCAAATAAGCTCCTACGAATATTAGCAGTTAATGCTAATTCTTCTTTCATGTTTTTTAAGTTTATTTAGTTCACCGTATTCGAATTACGTTCAGATTGAATATAAAACCACAGACAAACAGATGTAACTCTTCGAGAAAATTCATCAAATACTTTTGCCATGTGTCTTTTTCATGAGCACACTGCCACCTGTTGGTATAACCGCGCGAGACCCTGTCGACCATGATAGATTTCGATTTGACGTTTCCCGAGCATGAAAAAAATAACTGAAGAATATCGAACTCAGGTATGAAAACCGAATACCTACAACCTGAATGAGGTATTAAGTAGCCCTGCAAAAGAGGCGAAATACCTAAAATAATAACTGGTGTGTATTCTGTGCATAACGCGTGAATAATGACATCAGGTATCGCAATACCTAAATAATAATCGGCGATTTTTCCATACAAATAGCGATTTTATCATAATTGAATAGGGTATCGCGCCACTTGGGCGGTGGCTTCTATATTCGTCTGTTTTCCACTATAACTCAGTCAATTTTGAACCAATTGACTTGAAATGTTGTACACTGGTAGATACTATACCTATCTCACCACATTCCAAAAGTTGTGTCAAATGATTTAAATTTGACTGAGTTATAGTGGAAAACAGACGAATATAGAAGCCACCGCCCAAGTAGCGCGATTCCCTAATACCTACCTCAAGCAGTCCTCAACACCAAATCAAGAACTCGTTGAAGTATTTCATCAATACCTACAAAATACCAAAATAAGTTATTTTCAATACCTGGATAGCCGACCAATACCTTGTCTTGGTATGATACCTTTTTTTTTTGTTTTTATTAATGTGTATTTTAACTTATAGCTAATTCTACACTAAAGGTATGATACCTGACTTTGGTATGCTCCAGTTATGTGGCAGTTATTCATTCCTGCTCGGGTTGTCTAACACGCACACTACTACACAAATCGCCTGCAATTTTCGTTTGCATCATTCAACAACGTGTACACTGGCAAACGTCAAAGCGATCGAAGCGCATCTGGTGGAAGGATCGCGCAAATCAAATTAAATTTGAATTGATCGTTAAATGCATATGCCAAGCCGTTTGGAAGAGGGTTACGTCTGTTTGTCTGTGATAAAACTTAGCTTAACTTCAATCTCTAATCCTAATTGCAAAAACATTCTTCGATAAGTTAAAATCAAATAATTCAGCTACTTCATTGAATGAACGCAGGCTGGAATCAAATGGATTGTTCCTTCCATGATAGGGAATGGCTAAAAATGGAGAATGAAGAAGAGTTCTTGGAGGAACGGAGTCGGATCTGTTGAAGACAAACAAACATGTTTTGACGATTGACGGGATAGTGATCTAGTTCAATCAACTGACAACGTTTCGGATAGTATAGCAAGTTCGCTGAAATCCTCTACGGAAGGTCTCTTAATGCAAAGCAAATAAACTTTCTATGCACTCGTTCAATCGTTAGGATCTGTGTCACATGATATTGAGTCCAAACCAGTTATAGACTGGAGTTTATAACACGATACATTTTAAGAAGCAACGATCCTTGTACGCTACCTTGAGGCACGCCTAACGTAATGCAACAACGGTTGTTAGAAACCCTAAATGCTTCACGACCTGAAAGGTAGGAGGTGACCCATTCGGTAATCCATTCTGGAAGCCTAATGTGAGACAGTATCAAAAGCCTTGGCAAAGTCTATGTGAATGGAATCCACTTGTAGGTATGCTTCGATCTCACGAAAAAAGATTGCTTGTGTAACACATAAGATTTGAAGTTGTTGATCGATGCTTCATAAAACCGTGCTTAACTTCGGAGATGAGTGGAGATACAGCATTCTACAAGTCATCATGTAAAAGTTTTTCCAACTCTTTGCTCAAAACACACAGTCTGGAGATGCCACGGTAATCCCCGATAATGCCCTGGTTTATGAATTGGAACAATTCAAGCTGCTTTCCATGCAGCAGGAAAGCATCTCTCGTGGATTGATCGGTTAAAAATTAGTGTAATCGGGAAAGCTAGCGTTGTAGCACAATTTTTCAAAAGGACTGGCGGGAGGCCTTCTGTGCCTGCTCCTTTTTCAGTGTCAAGATCAACAAGAGCATTATGTACTTCATCAGATGAAAATTGGACGACGGGTTAATCAATGTCCGATGCTGGTATAGGCGCAAAGCAGTTACTACGCTGTACAGGCGATGCTTTGCTGTATACGTTCGAAAAAAAACCTTCGAATTGGTGCTAGCAACGGCATTCTGAGTTACGTTGGTGGGAATCCGTTTAGTAGATTTTTGATCCTCAACAAAGTCCCATAATCACAAAGGGTCTTGCTTGACACTTAGTTGCACTCTTCGAACCCAATCCTCATAGGTAAATATAAGATGCGATTTTGTAGAACAGTTCCTTTTGTTGAAGAACATCTCTGTCACTGTCGGATCTTGTTTGGAAAACCCGTTTTCCAGTCGAGGAGTTCGAAGATTGTTACGGAGGTTTCGCATTTCCACAGTCCACTATGGTTTGGTATAAATGGAATTAAGCCTGCGTCTTCTTTTCGGTACGTGCTCGTTGACTGACGAATTGATTTTTTTGTCTGTATTAACGAGATTTTTAACCCTAGGCTAGTTCATCTCGGGACCCACGCTTTATTTCCCTTCCGAAGGAGAAACCCACATTTTGTGAGTATGTCGGGAGTGGGATTCGATCCCAGGTCCTCGGCGTAATAGTCTTGTGTTCTAATCACCACACCAGGTCCGCTCCCACTGACGAATTGAGTTTGTTGTAGAAAATCGTCCAATGTCCTTGTGGATAATGAATCAGGCCGATGACATAGTAAGGCGGCGCGTGAAGCGATGCGCAACGCGTTTGTCGATCAGCTTTCATACACGCGTCGAGCAACGCGAAGCATGACACAGTGACGCGTCTTGAGACGCGTATCCGAAGCGAAATTATTGATGCCCAGCAGGGAGGTTTAAAAACGACTCTGGCCCAACACCATAATCACAACCATCAGCATAATGAGAACGCTCAAACAACGACCAAACTCACACCTGACCTGACCATTCTGTCGTGATGAATTCACTCAAACAGCACACACCACACACCAGGCGCACAGAATCATGAGACGGTCCTAGCAACCATCAGTTCCCCGTACAGCAACTTGTGCATGCACGCGCGTGAAAGCACTCGACGGAATGGTTTGACGCAGCTGCCGACGCTGTGATTCGCGTTCACTCTGACTGGACAACGCGTCTCACCATGTGTTTTGCACTGGCGCTTACAGAAACTGTTCGAACGCAAACGCGTTGCGCTGCGCTTCGCATCACGCATAGTCGCATCACGGTCCATAGTAGAGAGCTACTATGTCACCGCCGTCACTCCAATTAGAGTTCGCAAACGCGTTGTTAAGCGAGCAAAAATCATATCTTTGAAAGTCGAAACCATCTTGTTGATCGACTAACCCCGGCTCAATATTCGCCATATCCAATAGCAGAACGAAAAGCTCATTATAGCTGTCCATGCGTAGCAGACGAAAATTAGATATATGGTAAGTGGGAGCAGGATGGGTCACCTAAGAAATGGATCCCTATAACTTTCTGAATATAAATCGCATTTCTCTGTATTCTACCACGTCTCTCAGATACACTAGTCAGCTATGATATAAGAGTATAAAAAGGTAATAAAGTTTGAAACCTGCGTCTTGACAAACAATTTTCAAAACATGACACATCTTGCCCCACCTCATTTTAACGGGGGCAAGATGGGTCAGCTATAAGAAAACTCGATTTTCCTCCAACAAAAAATACTATATCTTCTAGTTTTTCTCTATACATCTAAGCTTCATAGACGTACAGATTACATGAAGAAAGTGTTGAAACATATCGGTAGATTATTCTCAGAACTAGAAGATTTTTGTTCGGGTAGCCATAAACGGACTTTGAAAACCTATATTTTTTGAAGGAAAATTTAAAAAATATGTTCTCAAATTTTCAGTGCTCTCATCGCTTCGATAATGTAGGTCACAGAATAGCCTTTCCATGAAAAATAAAACATTTTCAAAAACTATGCAAACATACCGAAAAATTTGGGTGACCCATCTTGCCCCGTCTACACAATACACGTAGTTATATGGAATGTATAGCATAAGGAGTATAACAAAAAAATATTTTATTTTTTTCTGTGCGAGGAACGTATAGAATTTTCAAAACAATATACCACTTTTTTGTGTATCCCCGTCGTTCATCTGGGAAAATTATTGAAAGATTCAAAACTTATATTGTGCGATTGAAAACGGTACTGACCCATCTTGCCCCCTGACCCATCTTGCCTCCACATACCATACGTCTTCGAGTTTTCAACAAAGAATAAATCGAGAAGTTTTCCTTCCGTGTTGACAAATCCGTTGATCTGATGCATGTCGGTAGGAAACTGATTTTAAATAAGTGATCTCACATGCTCTATCGACACATAGAACTCTAAAAGAGTTTTAGCATGAAATTGCTTTGGGACAAACTTAAATCATTTAGATTCCTTAGAGCTGCAACAATTCAGGAAACTCCATATCCACGTATTTGGCGTCCATTTCACTGCAAAGTCGTCTCGAGTCAGTCCATTCAATTTGTTGCGGTGATTTTCGTTCAGTGTGCGTTTCTATTATGCTAAATATCCAATCTGTCGTTATGGTTATGCCAAATGACCTTCCCTGGCCAAGTTCGCAGGGGTTGACGGTATTAAAGTGAAGGAGTTTCATTTTGATTATTGTAATGTAGTGTTCTTTAGTGAAACATATCACCTTTTTAACACTTTAATGCGCCTCCAACGGTTCATCACGAACCGGCTGCTGCAGATGGAGTATGGCTGATCATATGCATCTGACATGCTCGATAAACACGGAGGAACCGCCGGGGCTCAGTAGAGTCTATTCCCAAGCAATAGTTCCAAGTCGGTTGGATTTGAGAAGGTTTTGATGATCGTTACAAATCCTAATAAAAGTATTATAGGATTTGTGACAGGTTTTGGAACCTTTTACAGCCAGCTGACTTCAAAATGTTATTTGGGCTCTATTTCCCACGTTACTCGGTTGATTTTGATTAGTAATTTATTAATGTCATAGTCGCTTTTTCGAATTTTTACAATATTAGTTGGTCATATTTTCTTTAAATAAGTAATTAAAATCGACCGAAGAATTAATGGGAAGGAGATTTGCAGCACTTAATTGTGCTGATAGACTCGAAGCTAACGTGCGAACACTTAAACGCATTGTTGACGTCAATGCGTTCGACGTGACATTTTGGACAAAAACTGACTGCTTTTATTAACTGAACAACGTTACTTGTGTATGACTAGGTTGACATTTCTAGGCTACACTTGAGAAATTGAGAAACATGGTTTATCTAGGTAGGACCGATAGGACAATTGAACGAATTTGAATATTTTTCATAGTATTTGTAGTGGGATGAATACACAATAGACAAGCAATCTTTATTATTGCAATCAACTGACCAATTTGGCATATGTTTATCTCTTAGATGGTATTATGACACAACAGAAAAATATCAGAAGTTCAGTTACATGTTTCTGTGGGGTTTGGACCGATGACAATGTAAGGACACAAGAGATGAACACAGAAAAGTAGAAAACGATTAGCGAAATCAAGAAAACAATTTGACACAGGATCGACTGATTCGATGAAATAAAAAACAAACATACGACAACTGACTTAACGAGGAAAACATATTGAACCTTATCACAAAACCAAACAAGAAGACAAATACAAACCGTGTGACCATTACACTACATAGGCAAATCCTGACTGACTGACCAATTGAAAACTTTCCAATCTTCTACCGTAACTTTCTGAGACAGTTTGCAACAGTGTCTTAATGAATGTAATTTTCTGCGTACGTCTGGCAAACTGCTTCTGAAAGATTACGTACTCTTTTCGTATCTTCATGTCTAATGTAGAGGTTTCAACTCTATTCAGAGCGCAGCTAGAAACCTAGCGAAAAAATTATATATATATTTTTTTCCCGGGCGAGATAATGGCGGACGCGATCGATTATGCTGCGATGCTCAACACTTACAGACACAGGAACAACACAATACTAAACACTAAACACCCGCGTATCTATTGTTTTTGCTCCCGCGCGAGACAGTGGCGAACGCGATCGATAATGCTGCGATACTCATCAAATACAGGAGCAATGCATGCACAGCATCGAATAACACAATACTCTTGATTAGCTTCTCAGCATGGTCCGGCATACAAAAACACATAGTAAAAACGGCAAGAATGGGAAACTTTTATTAAAACTATTTTTGTTCAACGCAGGCCAAAACAGTGTCGACTTGGGCCACGATATGCCTACGTACTTGAAACAAAAATAGAGGCTCATAGAAGCAAACGTTGGGAAAGGGTGCGGTGTAGAACATCAGCACAGTGTGCTACCGCCGTAATCACTATGAAAAAAAAAAAAAAAAAAAAAAAAAAACGTGGAAAAGGCTGTTACCGTCGACTTGCTTTTGCAATAGGCAAACTGTAATTTATTTAGGTCGTGAGCATTTAAAAACTTTGATATGCTCGTCCAGTATCTTCTCAATTATTTTGAGTAAATATAATAGAGGTTGGGCTTAGGGCCGATTTCTTCACCTCGGCTTAACTGGTAAGCCAGGCTTACCCATACAGTTAAACTAGGCTTAACGCTTAAGCCAGGGTGAAGAAATCGCCCCTTATTGGGATGTATGCTTTAGGTTGTGTTTAGTCCCGTTTGCCGTTTTTTGGTGTGAATATCACTCTTACCTTATTCCATCAACCGGGAATGTAGCACAGTGTCACGCTACTAATAAACATTATAGATAGTAAACATAGGTACCCGGACATCACTGAGTGAAATGTTACGAGCGTGTGAAAAGTATGTTTCAAACGTTTCAAAAGTGCAACTATGGAGCATGGCGTCATGCGCTCCATTGTTGTTGTTGGAATCGTGACGTCATGCTCATTTGGATACAACTGGATTGTATAGGGGACCCCGGGGCAAAAAGGACACCGGGGCAAGAAGGACACCCTTTGATTTCCCTATGAAATGTAATGATATAGGCATAATTGATGGGTTCTGAACCTTCTCCACAGTCTTATAATGTAATATTCATCACATTTTGTATTCAAAGTTCTGAATTGAGCTAAAAAATTCTAAAAAGATTGCTGCATCTTGGATCTGGTCAAAAATTATAACAGTGACATCGCACAAAATAAGGATTTTCAAAGACCATTTCATATTTCTTAAGGTTTATTCGAATTTGATAGCAAGTTTACAATAATTACAACTATTTTATTTTTTTTTATTATCTTTATTACAACTATTTGTAATAGAATACTACTGGCTGTGCCGTCATTTTATGCAAAAATATGCATTAAAATGCACTATTGACAATCCGGGGCAAAAAGGACACCTCTGCCCGGGGCAAATGGGTCACTCTTTGAAACGCACTTTGCTTGAACATAACCTTGAATCCAAATGTCAAACAGTTGTTGTTGTTGTGATTTCGAGTGGCCGACCGAGGATGGTTCGCAGGTAAAAGTGGATTGCGACCCGGAAACAACGACATTCCGCCAGCAGGATCGCGAAAATCAAAGCGGTGACCGATTCCGGCATGTCGGTAAAGCGAGTAGCCACCCAGCAGGGCGTTCACCAAAGAAAGCAGATTTATTAGGTAGGTGTCCTTTTTGCCCCGGTAGAGTGGTCTTCTTGCCCCGGCCCATTCTTTTAATGAGAAAAACAACCGAAAGAAATTTTAATATTTTGTGCACTTTTGTAATATATTTCATATCAATATCGATTTAATTTTGTAGATAGTAATCTACATTACACTTTGCGTTCGATAAACGTTCGATTTACTGGTGTTTTACCGTGTAATAGTTCAAAATGCTTAAGGTGACCTTCTTGCCCCGGGCCCCCCTAATTGTGTAAGTTACCGTCTTAGAAGCGTCTTCTAGTTGCTCTGCTGTTCTTATTTTTCGTCCAGCAGAGGTTACTTGGTCGCAAGAATTTGCATGTAGAGATCCCAGTTGGTGTTACTGGGATCTCGATAGAATTACCTGACGATCCCCCCCCCCCCTCTCTATTGAGAAGGTGTTATCACAGACAAACAGACGTTTGACTCTACTCTCTTCCCATTGTTTCACTTTTTAACGGATAATCCACGTATGTGGCAACCCTAATCCCACCTAATGCATCTGACAGGAGCCAACATCTTTCGTGTATCCACAATGGAATCCTTTGTGGATACACAAATGTTTACATGCAAGATGTTGGATTCTTAAAAATGGCGGTCTCGCACCATGGTGGGATAATCCAAATATTCTGTAGTTCGCAAATCACTCGCTCACGGCGCTCGCATCGTTTTTGCTCCTGTTTGACGTTTGCTCACTACCGTCATCTACTCAGCGAGTTTGCGAAACGCAGCGCAATTAGCATTGGGCGATTATGTCTTCGTGACGATAATTTTAATCGCATTTTGTTCCAAGTGTTACGTCTGTTTGTCTGTGGTGTTATGCTTATGATCTGAAAGAGATACCTCGTCAGATACTCCCCAAGAGATAATTGTATCTGTTAGAATTTGGCTACAAAGTGCGAAATCAAGTAAATCATGTTGCCTTGAATTAACAAATGTTGATTTGTCCTCTTTGTTGGTCATTTCGTTGGCGATCCGCTTTTTTGTGACTGGCGGATCGTCGGCTTAGTTTTTGTGCCTGTTGTGGTGGAAACTTTGGAGATTTCTGGGACATTCTTTTGCATTCCCAGTGAACTACTGTTGTTCTCACCACGTTGGTTATCCTTTTCGGGTTCGTTTTAGCAGTTTCTTCTTGAAATTCAGTTTTAAATGAACTTTCACATTCATTACCAGTAATAGTTACCGACCTCGGCCCAGGAATTTGCTGCTGCTGGTCTTTGCAGAACTCTCCAGGAGTCCGTTTCCAAATCATTATGTGACTCGTTCAATGCCATTATTTGCTCCCTGCTTTTCATGGCGCTTTTCGGCAGGTAGGCTACCAATATCTTTTATCTAGGAATGTTCTTTTCATCGTCCGCTATCAACTCAACTCTCTCGCATACTAGTAAACTCGGTGATATCCTTTTTAACCAGTCCGCTGTAGCCTGGTTAAGGCAGTTGATAACAAAGAAGCCTGTTTTTATGGTGCAGCCTGTGAAAATCTGTTTTACATCTGTTCCCCGATTCTCCACTACTATGTTAATAATGGTGTCTTGTACCATTATTAGCTGTTGTGTCGCTAGAGTTGTAATCGGATAGTCCTTTGGTATTATTCCTATGCGTACTTGACTCACAACCTTCGTGTATAGTGCATTTTGAGTAGTAGTGGGCTTAGTTTCCCTATCTGGGACTTTTAGATTCCCTGATTGAAGACTCTCAGCTACTGCTACTGATACCTTACTAGGGACCTTAATATTCCCGGGTAGAGTATGAGCAGTTTTTGCGTGTTTGCTTCGTGCCTAGGACTTTCGGTTTCCCGGGTTGATTGCGCCCTATTACTACCTCTGTTTTCCTAACTGGGACCTTCGTATTCCCGAGTTGACTGCAAACTCCTGCCTTAGACTGTTTATGTGGGACCTTAAGTTTCCCGGGTTTGGAGAGTTCAGCGTCTTTGTCTGTCTTCTTGTTCGCAACTTTCGAGGTACCGGGTTGCATCTGGACAGCATCTGCCTTTGCCTCTGTAGCAGTGTAAGCTGACCACAATACAATAAATGTCATCCCGTGACAACAGTCCGATCCCACGTTTTTTTTGTGAATTAATCGGTTCATTTTGCTGCCTTGGACCATCCATATTGAGGCTTTCCGTTTACTAATCCTTTTTTGTTTTTGTTTTTTTTTTTAGACTGCTGTTCGAGCAGATCCATGCCAAAATCGCGCCCGCGGCCCGTGTCGCACTTCCGTGGTGTCATCACGACCTCGTCGGCAAAGATTACGACCACCAACGGCAATGGCGATTCGACAACATTCACCCTGATAACCACCAAGACAACGTCGACGATCAGCGAAGCCCAGTCCGAAACGACATCCACCGTGACGGATCCTCGGAGTGGCCCCGGTCCCGGTGGCGGTGGTGGTGGCACCAGCACCAGCCCCGGCGGACCCAACGCCGGCAACAGCAAGGACCAGCTCATGCGGATGGGCAAATGCTCATTGCTCTTCGAGGAGAACTACTGCCTGAACGGTGGCAAGTGTTACAACTTTACGATCGCGAACTCGACGATGCCAACGTGCGAATGTGCCGACGGATTCATGGGTGAACGGTGCGAGTCAAAGTACTTAGATGGGACTTACCTAAGCATGCGTAAGTCCAAGATCCACATCGAGACGGCCAGCATCTACTATGGCGCGTTTTTGGCACTGATAGTGGTGCTAGTATTGCTATACTTCCTGCATTGTTTCCAATCATCGTCCTCGGCAAAATTGATGAAAAAGAGCAAAAAGGTGGTGAGTTAGCTACTTTTTCGCCTTTTTTTCGGGAAGGGCGCGTTCTAAGTTATACTTCGCTTTTCTGAGCTTGGAAACGCATTCACGCTGTCCCAGTTGTGGGAAGTACACCGCGCCAGGTCGTATTGTTTCGTTGTTATATTCATGTTAGGCTAGTAGAAGTAGGAAAGTTGATTCCCGAAAACGACGGTAAATTACGGACAAATTTAGACAGCTTTCTTTTGTATGTATTTATATTGGTCCCTCCAGGCGAGGGGCTGGATTATAAATCGTTCTGTTGCAAAAAACGGAACATTCGAATACGACACCCACCCCTACTCAGACAAGGATTGATTTCAATCCGAAAGTAGCTCCATTCGAGTCGTTCGAAGTGATATCGTAGATGCAGGCCAGTGTTTAGATTTTTTTGCATGCAGGCGCGTTGCATGGGAGTGATTGTAAAGAAGGGATACCACACATCGAATGTCGAATTGCGCGAAACTTTACGGATTGAGATGCGTTCGAACAAGGTCACACAGTGCGAAACTCACGGGATTGAGGAGAGAACCGATGATGATTCGATTATTTGCTCCACCGGATATTATTTCCCGCCCCCAAGTGTAAAAATTAGTTGCTTAAGTGCAATAGCGTTTAAGGAAAAGAATCGTTCGTTTATGTTAAGATTAAGATGATAAGTTAGCTAACGGATAAGAACAAAATCATCACGCAACCGACTATAGACCAGAGCAAACAAACAATAGCCAATACCACCGGATAAAACCCAAAATAAGTCCGAAAATTTCATTCGCAAACCACGTTCCATTTCAATAGACAAACAACACATCCATTCCCGCCAAATCCACAGAACAGAACAATAGGTTAACATCACACTTAATGAGCCAAAGAGTACGTTTTAGTACTTTTAGAATTGGTAAGTTGCTACTTATATTTTTTTTTGTTTTTTTTTTTTCTTCGTGCGCAATACAGATATATTATATTATAGTATTTCTCACATTATGTAGAATAAAGAGATCATCGAGCAACTTCACAACGATCGTATACATCACACAATCATGTTCACAGACGATATCTCTACGGATATGACATCCACGCTACTGCTGAGGATTGGGACAAGTTTTTCAGAACTAGTGCCTTTAGACACCAACTTCTGACTATATTGATAATGACACATGCGGTAAAATTGGAAAAGCCAGATGCGAACAAATTAACTCAACTTCAAAACGTTACACAACGAATAAACCAATATGTCACTCACTGATTGTAGCTTTTCTGGCAACAGTTCTTAGCGGTAGCGAGCGTTTAATGATGTCAGTCATACATACAAACACACACACATGTTAGTTGAGTTGATAAGAATAGACAAACAGTCGTCCCAACCAACGATATCGAATCAGTATTATAGTACTTATTGAGAGCAATTCGCAGTCTCACACTCATCAATTTAGTATCGTCATCGTAAACCGCGAATCGTACATCATTTCTCAGATATCCTTTCCCCCAGAATGCAACTCCAAAAACCGTAGTCTCCTGCGCACAATTCTCCATTATTAGATTTTCATGTGAATCGCTTTCCGAAAACTGTTGTTACTTTTCTCGTTGGGACCATTTGGCCGGTCCTGTTTTGGCCACTTTCCGCTTGTTTCATGTTAATAGGAAATACAACAAACATGGGACTGTTATGCAAATAGGGGCAACATAGCTCTGTGCGGTCGATACTGTCTTACGCCGCAAAATCTCATTTTTGCGGCATTTTTGAAGATTAGCCGGATGGTGAGGATCTGGTTCATAGTCGAGCGGCCATCGAAGAAGCCGGTTTGATAACTTCCCAAAAAACTCATTCACTTTAGGTGAAAGACGTCGAGAGGGATAGCACTTTATAGGCGACATTCAGAAATCGCTTGGAAGTTCTCACACTCGAACTTGTTACCTTTCTTGTACATGGGGCATATGATCCCTCCTTTCCACTCCTCTGCTAGCTGTTCGATCTCCCAGATCCGAACTATTGCCCGATGCATGTGGCCAACTTTTCCGAGCTCATCTTGATGAGTTCAGCTCCGATACCATCCTTACCGACAGTCGTCGCCCTGCCCTATCGTTCATTAGGTCAGACGATGTCCGCACTGGGCAAAGGACTTTCTTCAGCGGAATCTTCGTTTTCTTTTTAAGGCTTAGGTTGAATACCCTGGTCGATTGATCGAACTTGTCTTGGCAGTTGTCTGGATCGGAATTTCCCTTTCTTGTCATGTACACGTTTTTATTTACCTACACTTCAAGTGTATTCCAGTTTTCGGCAAAAGCTCTACTCATTCAGAATAACAAATGCAACACTATTCATTTCCCTCAAAAGCATTAAGGAACTTCACAGTTTCTTCGTTTCTCTGCATAACGTTGAACGAGTTCTTTGAGGAATAGTTTATTTCACTATTCTAAACCTTTACACACGATTTGATTTCAAAATTGTATTTATTATTTGCTTTTATTTTAAAATTGTTGAATCATAATCAAAGTTTGTGAACATTTAGCTTCCCGGAATGTTGGTAGATCGAAGGATTCAGATTCAAAGTTATTAGATCGGACGCTGATTTAGATATTACTCCATTATTATCGTCGAACACTTCAAAATTTCAGTTGTTTGCGAAGAATTATTCCATTTACTATACTTGCATGAACGCATATTCGAGATTCCCTCTTTCGAGACAAATTTCTGAAATGATTACAGAATGGAAACATAGTCATGAGATCCTCTATAAAAATGTGCTCATTCTACGAGTGGAGTGACGTGACGCAGCTCAACTCGTCTGTCAAGGTGAGAAATCTCGACTCAAATTAGGTGGCTCTCCATTTGATTTACACGGGAAGTCACTTCATTCGAGTCGAGATTTCTCATCTTGATATGCGAGACGAGCTGCGTCACGTCACTCCACTCGTAGAATGAGCACCTAATCCTGCAATGTCATCTGGAAGGTTTTGATTTTTACATGTTTTTCTATACTTCAAGATGTACAACCTAAAGTTATTCCTGGAATTTTATCAGAGAATACTTCTGTCAGTCCTCTAGAAAACGATTTTGAAAATTTGCAATTGATAACATTTCTCAGATATGTCCAGTAAATACTCTCCATAAGAATATTTGTAATAATAGTTCTTTTCTTATTCTGCGAATGGAGTGACGTGACGCAGCTCGACTCGAATATCGAATTGAGAAACGTCGATTCGAATAAAGTGACTCGCTGTGTAAATCAAATGAAGTGTCATCTGCGTCACGTCACTTCATTCGTGGAATGAGCAAATATCTTTGATCTGCCAACACTTTGTGCAAGCTTATTTATTATTGGAAACATTTAGACAAAAAAAAACGCAGAGAAATTATTTGGTTCCTATCAACTGATATGTTGAGTTTATTTATGTAGCATTGTATCACATTTATTATGAGTACACAAGCCCTTTTTCCATTGAAATGGGATAGTTCTCATAAAGCACCTAACATTCCACCCCTTATAAACACGTATGCTTAACATTATTATATTTAACAGAGCCTACTTTATATATTATTATCCTTATGCAATTAAGTAAAAATCGTTAAATACCGCAGTTCTGATGATCAATCACTGTTAAATAAGCCACAGAACTTTCGGTGTAAAAAAACGACTTATTTATACACCTAACATTCATCCTACACGTACATAAAAACAACACCCATTACTGCATATATTATGATAGCAGAAGATTACACGCTTCAAGCCTTACTCAAATGTGAAAATGAAATCAAAATAAAAGAAAAATAACATGACGTTGCCTTTACCGAAATTATTATAAATATTGAATATACACACACCGTATTTTTCTTACATCGATCTGAAAGCGATAGTAATCGTAAACTATTGAAATTAACACTGCTCCGCCCATGGAAAACAATAGCCTGTTTTAGCTTCCGATATGCAGGTCACTAGGTAGGAAAAGAAAGGATTACGAAACAAAAAGATGAAGAATTGAATGTTGTTTATTTTAGCTTTTAAAGCTCCGCCCGCTATATAGTGCTAAACGGGCATACTATTAACGAAACAGATAAACCAATTTCACTTTAGTTTAATTTTGAACTACACTGAAAAAAAATACAACAAAAAACTCACATGACAGCCGTCTCTTTTTTTTTTTTCACCAGTACCAACACCAGGAAAACTTTCACACTTACTTATGTTACTTGTTGATTTGTTTATGGCAAAAACAAAAAAAAAGGATATATGATAACACAGAAAGATCTGACACAAAACCACTTAACACGGAATCTAAGGGAAATACGATAAAGACTGATGTATATGTCTTAACTTATTTAAAAAAAGCAATCCGAGAGAGAGAGAAATAAACTAAACCAACAACTTTACTTTACAAGTTTTCCTGATTCTCAAACAAGTAAAATTAAAAAACAAACGCAACGAAGATCTTGGAACGAAAAACAGTTGAGAATTAGGATAGGAAGAGCAGCATAACTCGACAATAACACTGTATAACATATAAGATATATGACATATGAAGGATATGAAAAAAAAAACGCGAAACAAACATTGACAACGTAAATGATAACAAAAAAAAGAAGTACGTGGCGAACTTGATGAGAAATCATATAAGGTATCTACTACGCGATTGATAATTATTATTTAAAAATATGAAAATATTAAAAATGATCCAAGCTGGCTTTGAATACGGGAAATACAAGTTGAGAAATCCATTGGAAGTAGGGAATTTTCGAACGAATACATTTCTAAAAAGTCGGTTGTGGAGTCCCAAAGGGTACAGTTAACGCTGTAGCCAAATTGATTTCAAATCTAAGGAATGTATTACGACAGCGATTTTTATAGGGTTATATGAGCCCCTAATGTATTCAAAATGGTCAATTGTTAATGAATGCTCAAAGGTTTGATTTTCTTCTAAACCATGGGTCATAGCAGATTATAGCTAAACAGACATCTGAACAGGGAGGTCCAGGTAGTGTAGGGTTAGGGACCGTCTTTTACAAAAAGAAAGTGAAAGCCAGGACGACTCTTTCCTCAAGCCAGTAAACAACATTCTCATGGTCATTTCTTCGACCGATTCACCGTAGATCTCGTAATGTCGTCAGCAAAGCCGACGAATGCCACTCCAACTGGGAACTTTTATCTCAACAGCTCGTCGTACATGACATTCCATAAGACCGGACCCAGGATGAAATCTTGCGGGACTTCTGAGGTTATGTGAAATCATTCCCGACCCACCTCTGTGTCGCAAACTAGTACTGGATTCTGGGAGTAACTTCCGAGGATCTTGTACAGATTCCCGGATATCCCCGGGTATCAACTAGCGCTGTAGAACGCGTTCTTTACATCCTGAGTCACAGTAGCGAAGCCCCCTCCTCTTACGCTGGAGTGCTATCTCGGTTGTCTTTGTAACCGACAAGATAGCGTCTACGGTCAATCTCATCTTCTGGAAGTCGAACTGTTTGCTCGAGAGACCATTTACGCCCTCGGTGTGCCTTAACATTCTGTTGAGGATGATCTCTTCGAGCACCTTTCCCGCAGTGTCGATCAAGCATGTTGGTCTTATGTTGACGGGTCTCCGGGTGTTTTCCCCGTCTTGTGCAATAGAACCAGGCTATGCCGCTTTCCTCGTCCAGGTCTTTCTGCAGAGCAGACCTGAACGTCTCGGTAGCCTCTGCAATAGCTACTTTGAAGGCCTTTCCTGGGGCCTTACCTAGGCTGAGGAACTTTGCTAGCCTCGCAAGGTCAACGTGACCCTCTCCTCATCGCCCACACCAGTCCACGGATATCCTACGAAAGGAGGCCAAAGACTAGGATCATGACGCGGAAAAAGCCCCTCGATGATCGCCTCCAACATCTCTGAAGATTGCCCCACGGGAGTCATTACATCTCTCGATTTGGCCATCACGATTCTGTAGCCATCACCCCAAGGATTCGCATTGGAACTCTGACAGAGACCCTCAAAGCAGGCCTTTTTGCTTGCCGTTATCTCAGTCTTAAGCACGACTTTAGCAGCGGTGAACACTACCCGTGGTTCATTTCGCTCTTCCTCAGTTCATGCTTGCCCGTAGGAAGACGCGACGCAGGTCTGCAATCGCTCGAGTTTACCAGTAAGCCGGTGTTCCTAAATTACCTAGATACCGTTTTCCACCTGCGAGGGCTTGGCCTTGGCCTAATCGCCTCTATTCCTTTATCCGCTACCTGCTGTTGTTGTAGTCCATAATGTAGCGAACCGCCAGGTGATCGTGTGTAGCCATCGCCCACTCTCCAATTAGAACTGCTTGTTAGGCCAGGACTACAAAAAAGCGTCTATAATCGACTCCGCACCGTTCCGATTAAAGATACTCTTGGTACCGACATTGGCCAGGTCGACATCTATTATGGTCAGTGTCTCTAGCAGGAACTGACCCTGATAGTTTGTGAAACGGCTTCCCCATTCTATGGCCCAGGCATTGAAGTCTGCTGCTGTTACCATCGGTTTTCGCTCTGTCCGCACGGTCGCCATACAGTCCAACATCCGCGTAAACTGCTCGCTTGGCCACCGCAGCGACGTATAGCAGCTACAGAACAAGAACCCGTTTACTCGTGGACCCGTCGTCCACATCGCCATTATTTGTCCGGACCCATCCGCGACATCCGTCCCCCACTCTGAAACTACCCGACAGAGCAGTTGCTAAGCTGCGTCACAGTGGTCCAGGTTCAGCTACGTAACCTTCAATGTGACTTGTCCGCTGTGGCTTTTCTGAAGGCCAGGCACCTTGGACCACCCGTTGTTGGGTGCTTATTGATCGCGGATTTCCCGGACAACAAACCAAACACGTGGGTGCCTTCGCCTACATCGGCTACACAGTTTGCTTCTGTCAGGGCCTTTACAGTCCCATGACTTGTGTCCTGTTTCCAGACACCTGAAGCAAACCTCCGGTGGCTCGTGCAAGGTCAGTTGGCACACTGACCAGCCCACCTTAATTTTCCCTACTCTAACGGACTTATCAGCCTCCACCACATGTAGCTGTACCAAGATCACCTGTGTTCCTGCTGGGCCCTTCCGTAGCCTAATGGCAGCAGTGGCCACTTGCAGCTCACATTGTTGTCGCAGTGTCGTGACGAGCTCCTTCCGTGTCAGTGTTTTCGTCTAGGATTTTCACCTTCAGAGTCACCTGCGGTGTAAGAAGCCTCACGTCGACACCATCGCCAAGGACCTCCTCCGCCAGGTATTTGTAGACGGCGCCCTTGCATTCCTTATCGCGCTTGAGCTTTTGATCTATCGCGATAACACAAAAATACTAAATGATAACAAAATATGCTATCAGTTTCCAAACGCATAATTCAAAGCTTTTCCAAAACTAAGAGTATGATGAACCTCGAATCTAAAAATAGATTCCGCGTTCGACCTTCAATGCAACTGTAGTACGAAAGCGTAGCTTTTAATCACTCTCACTATCACAGAGTCCCGTTGGTGTAGGGGCTATCGGTTGCGACCGGCAATCACTCGA
>NW_026917400.1:0-25000 GCF_035046485.1 Aedes albopictus
CACACTGTAACTCAGGATCTCTATTCATCATTGCATTCGTCTTGAGTTCAGTTGATACCAAGGTATATCAATGGCACACATGTTATTGAGATAACTTGCATACTTTACAGCAAAATGATAAATCACAATGGTCGTAAAGCTGGACGCTGTGATCTTCACCCGCATTGGAGTGATGAATTAAAAGGAACAAAACTGATTACACTCATTCAGAAGATTATTCTGCTTGGAGAGTTCGAAAAAGTCGGTACAAGATTCAGAGAGCCACCCGCCACTGAACCATCGTTGCTTCCTCGCAGTCACACTTGCATCGAACGCATGTTAGTTTGATCAACCGCTTAGGGTTGAAAAGCACCGTTCAAAGAGGAACATATTATGCTTCATTCGAAAAAAAAAACGCTTCTTTTTTCAAGCACTGCTAGAAAGATTTCCCGGAAGAATCCCAGAAAGAACTCCAGATTGAATTACACAACAACTTTCGAAGGAATTCAAGGAAGAACTTTGGGAAGAACTCCAGTAAGATCTCCTGGAGCAATCTCAAAAGAATTTTCAGAATCAAAATCTTGGAATAATTAGCGTAGGAACCTCTGCGAAGAATCACGGAAGAATTATAGAAGAAGCATCAGGGTGAATCCCAGTAGAAGGATTTCAAAAGGGGATCTCTTGGGTAACATCCGCCATGAATCCATGAGGGATTACAATTTCTGGTAGAGCTCCCGAAGGAATTCGCGTGAAATATTCGAAAGTATTTAACGAAGGACATCAGGGTTAAACCACGAAGCAACTCCTGAAGGAAAACCTGGAGAAATCCCAAGAGTAACGAACTCCTTTAGGAATCCTGACGATAACTTCTTATCAAATGAACTTCATGAAGAATTCACACCAAAAAAATCCCAATAAGTTCTAAGATATAATCAATCGAAATCCTACGATTGATGATCAAATCTGACTATACATGTCAATGGTTGCTCCTCCGTGATTGATCTGAGCTAGTACCAATTGCACTGAGATCCAAATGAATAAGGGCTGGGATACTCCACTTATTCTCAAAGTGCAATTTAAGCAGCTCATGCATTTTGGATCAATAACGGCGCCGGCCACGTTCTTATAGTCAGTTGGGAAGGGAAAGGAGTGTTAGAGTGTGCTGGTAGTTGCTACTAAAGACCGAGATCACCTCTGCATCCCCACAACCAGCACGGACTGGGGTATTTGTTAGACGGAAAGGATGGGAGATCTGGGAGTCACCGTTGGGTCGGTGATGCGATCCATGGATAGGGGATATTTTTATGGTGTTCGTAAGGTGATAGATTGTGTGGTGATTACTATGAAGGACAAGCGGCACAGTTCGCTTTGGTTGCATAACTTGTAGGCGTTATATACACTGTGCTGTGGAAGTTGGAAGGAAAGGAAACGAACTTTTGCAATTCGTTTCTGGTTGTAGCGATGGCTATGAACATATGAATATACATGAGTGAGTTGTATATGTAGAGAAGAGAGAGAGAAAGTGGATAGAAAGATACAAAGTAGGATGAAAGGGACGGGCCAGGGATTGAACCCATGACCTTCTGCATACGAATCAGAAGCGGTAGCCACTAGACCACCAAGCCCGTCAAATCAATCGAAATCCTACGATTATTCCCAAAGTGATATTTCTAAAGATTGCCTGGAGAATTCTCATGAGATTTTCTCCGGGTATCCCAGAAGAAACTTTTACAGGAATCCCAGTATGAATTGCCGAATGAACTTCTGGAAAAAATCTCGGGAATCATCGAGATGAAGTCTAGAGAAGAATTGCTGCGGAATCTGGAAAGTTGTAGACCATTGCTTCTCGAGTTAGTTTAGGTATTTGAACTCACAAAACCTCATAACTCCCCAACTCAGCAGGAACGCCATTCTTCCAGAGAAGTGCTAATTTGTTCTGGAATATTACCACCACCGTCTACGGGCTGACCGATGATTGTCTGTATCGTCTGTTAATGCTTTCTTTCAGTAAGCGAGCACTTACCTCTCCTCTATTAATAAGCGTTGGTTGTAGTGTAGGTACGTGTGCGTATGAATGAAATAAAGTGCAGTAAGCTCGTCAGGTCTACCGCAAAAATGACCCTTGGGGTGAAGTGCAATAATGCGTAACACGCGTTGCTCTGCGAATTGGTTGCATAAATAGGAAAAAAAGTAAAGTATGTTTCCATCCATCACGTTCGTACGTCAGAAAGAAACGTGGTAAGAAGGGTGTTGTGCAGGGAAAATGCATATTGTTTGAAGTTGTAACTCGCAAAGATCTACAATACACAAAAAAGACGTTTCGAAGTATTTAATGAAAATATTGGTTTTTATGAATGCCTTCCATACATTGTAGTCGGCGGAAATGAACACTTAAAATGCGAGAAAGTCGGTATACATTAGAGAGAAAGGAAACCTGATCATCCTGTGAGGCGGGAATTGTCGAACGTGACATTTGCCAAATCTTGCAGATTGCGGTCTCTCTGTATCGGAGTCAGAAGCCATCAGGTTTAGGTGAAGACGAAACTGCACGCCAAAACGGACAACCCAATAAAAGGAAACGGCACATTTCCATATTTATGACATTCCTATTAAAATCGACAAAAGTTAATATATACGATCTGTCAAAAGTAACAGCTGCCGGCGCGCGATAACCGTGTGCGGCCTTGAACCGTTATGTAAAATTGTCTAGATTACCAGAAATGGTAAATTATACTGCTTTTAGAGTTTTGGGTGTTTTGTCGACCAAAATAACCTGGTAAGGAATCATAATCCCACAGCCAATCATCCATGCTCAACACGACGACGACAACAGCAGCGACGGCAACAGCGATAACGATGGGAATCGGTTTTCCTAATTTCATGAATGAAACTCAGATTGACATTTGGATGATCTCTTGGAGGCTGTTCAGCGCACTTGATAAGCGATGACGGGAAGTAGTTTTCCAACTTTAAAGGTGGCTGAAATCTCATGACACATTTGACCTATCATCGTTCATACGGGTGATTAGGTTACATGACGTGAAGTGCTTACTGTCTGAAAGTATTTATATTATAACCAATATCACAAGAACGCACATAGCCCAAACGGCAAACGCGCTGGGTATTCAGCCAGAGGAGCTCGATTCATTGTCGGAATAGCAACTTTTGGCTATGTTTATCTCTATGACTTCCTCGGGTATAGAAGAGTATTTTCGTACCTAAACTTATAAAGATTGATTATTGGTTTTCTTTCAGTCTAGCCTAGTCTAGACATACTCCAGACAACCAATGTGCACGTAAAATTGGAGATTATGACCGTGTTATACATACATTTATGTGGTAAAGTTACATCGCATAAGATGCAGTCAAAGTGCCTTATGCATACAAAAGTAGAAGCGGTATACGTGCATTGACGGGACAATAATAACTCTATATGAATTGAAGCGATATCTTATGCGATGTACGGTGTGCACTATTGCGATATAATATAGCATCTTATGCGACTAATATTCGAAAAAAAAATTCTTGTCACCTCCGTGTTGAACTAATGAATTTTGTATTATTTAGACACACTTTCGACCTAACTTTTTGTGTTAGGTACTTATGAAACATGCTGATCAATTATCATGGCATTCTAACTGGTCTTAGTGTTTGCTTGTACGCACTTGAGTTACCTGCGCTGTGCGTGTTTGACAGACAGCTTTCATTACTCTTCTCTGGCTAGCGCCACCCAGTGTTGAATATCAGGGCCACAAAACAAAAATGATGATTTTGTCACCATAATGACGGCTCACGGTGTGTTGAAACAGGATTATTATCGCACTTTCATGAACCTAAAATATTTTTTCGTTATTAGTTAGTCTTTGCTGTACATATTAAGATTCTGGAGGTTAAAAAATCTTTCATCGGGGAAAATTAAAATAAATTCGATTTTAGTAGTTTACCACTTTTCCCATATGATACGGTATTACGCAAATCTGATGAACCTAAACTCCGCTAGAAAAAGTCCCCTTTTTATTAATAAATTTGAAACCATTTAGTGAGAAACGAATGTAAAAGTCTTTACAACGAGTTTAAATTTGTTTGGCGTTCGTTTCATGTGTCCAGCCCACTACAGTCTGCCGAAAGTCATAAATCATAAAAGTCTACATTTCTTCCATTTATCTGGCATATAGATATTTGCAATGGAGGTAAACAAATACTTCCCATTAGTACGACTCATACATTTGAGGAAGCGCCATACACCTGTGACTCGTAGCATTTGCAGCACATACTCTTCATGTGCTAATTTACCTGAAATGGTGGGTATTGGTTGCACATACTTTGCATGCCAAACCATGTAACGATACACCTAAACGACGATCACACGGCCACGAAAGATGCTTCGATTGGGAAATCATTAAACAAATATGGTGACTTAATCACGCGTATTTATTAACATTCACGTTAACTGTACATTTACTTGTTTTGAGCTAGTTTATCAGAAATACTGATAGCTCTTCGAATGTAATAAGAACTTTTATGTATATTGTGTTCTGATTTTGCTGGGTTTGATGTTTTACTAACAAGTGAAAATTCATTCTATGAATACTTTTGTTTGCATGTAGGACACATAGGGCCGATTTCTTTACCCTGGCTTAAGCGTTAAACCTTGTTTAACTATATGGGTAAGCCTCCGAGGTGAAGAAATCAGCCCTTAGGGTCGATTTCTTCACCTCGGCTTAACTGGTAAGCCAGGCTTACCCATATAGTTAAACCTGGTTTAACGCTTAAGCCAGGGTGAAGAAATCGGCCCTTAGAGAATAGCTTTTGATTACTCTTTCGGCACATGAACTTGATACACGTACTTTAAGGTAAGCATGTGTAATCACTTTTTTTATTGTGAAATCAACCAATGTTTGATTGAAACAGTTTTAGATTTGATAATGATGAACCTGGGCATGTTAGCGGAATTCATGTACGTAAACAGAATACCGGATTAAGTACGAGACACTGAAGATGCCTCACAGTTGAGGTCGAAATACATATCTATCAAAGAATGCAAAATCGTAATGCAATTATAAGGAACAGTCCTTAGCTCTATTTTCTTTTTTACTTAGTTTTAGATACACGCAGAAAAATAAATTGTAAACACAATTAAATTCTAGTTCAAATCAACCGATTTTTCAGTTTACTATAGCGACAAACTGGTGTCTAGTTTAAACTGAACTGTTCTATTGTTTGATAATACAAATATTTTCATTTGTCGAAATTTTTGACAGTTTATTAAAACAAACAGAGTTATGGTATTTTAAACATGAAATAATGGATTGATTCAAACGACTGCACTTTTGCTACTAACAAACCCGGAATGTGATTGTGTTGGTGACGGCAGCAACTGTGGCAGCTCGGAAATCTATTTTTAGACCGTCGGTAAGCGGATGGGGTGGAGAACGGCTAAAAAAAGACAAAAAGGCGAAACCGACCAACTTTTTGTGGATGCTGTCGTGAGTACCAGCGCGTTATCCATCACGGCCAAAGCTGCACTTGGAAGTTGGCGTGATGGATTTGCTACACCTTCTTCGTTGTGGCGATGTTGGGGTAAGCATTTTATAGATGTGTGAGTGCTTTCGGACCATGTTTATGGTTTTTATTTTGTTGAAACAAATGAAATATTTGACATTATATGAAATGATGGCAATCGGTTGTTTTTATCGATAAACTCTAAATGAAAACAATTGGGTTTTTAAATTAAGAAAAATGTATTGATTTTTTGATTTTATACGAAAGAGCACCTTTTTCTGAACCACTATGATTTTTTTCAGATTTTTAGAACTTTATTTTGGTACCTAAAATCGATTTCGAAGAGATTTATCGAAATCACCTTTTGACAGCTGGGCAACTGCTTGACAGCTCCGCCCAGTACAAAATGCGACGAGGGGTGATTCGACAAATCGCTCCCATACAAACTTCAAATTGATTTTAAAATAGGTTCCCGGGCACCAAAATTCATGAAAATTTTGATTTCGGCTCAGTTTTGCATGCAGATTCAGAATATAGAATTATCTCAACACCGTTAAAGAAGCCAATTAAATATAACTTTGGAATAAGTAAATTCTCAGTTTGAAAATCAACCATGCGTTTTATTGTTTTAAACAAGCGCCATTTTTCTGCGTGTATGTTCGTTCATTGTTGTTTATGCTGAGAACAAATTTAACTAAATCTACAGATAAAATGAAAATTGAAAATGTAGAACAATATTCAGAATACATCAATGTTCTGGGAATGTCATAAAATATATTAAAAAACAACAACAATGATGTGTGAAGTGAGGCAAGATTGACGCAATTTGAGGTTTCAATACAACTTTTTAAGAACTTTTACTAGTTATTTTATCTTCATTTCGGAATCATTGGATAGATTTTGATTGCTAAATTAAATAGTTATAACACATAGAATATGGTTGGAAGGTATCGAGTGTACGAGTGACTTTTTAATTCGTTTTCATCACATTTCTCCCCATATTAAATCTGTTGTCAGAGTCAAACTCACTTTGCAAAAATGAAGGGATTTTACTTGGGAAAAGAAATTTTATTTTATGCAGTCATAACATTGAAACCATTAAAATGCATAAAGTTTTTATCAAGACCAAAGTGCCTTATAAAATAAAACTACAGATAACCCAGACGAACATAGAAAAAAAACACTGCACGAGACTACCATTATTGAAATTCATCAGATTACTTGCAAATTGATATGTTTCCAATGTATTTTAGGCTTATACTTTGAGGGGCTGTTCATAAACCACGTAGACCAAAATTTAACCATCTCAGAACCCCTCCCCCTCCCCTCTCGTAGACTTTCGTTCAAAAAAAAAAAATTGTATGGAGCGTAGACTTTGGTCAGACCCTCCCTCCCCCCAAAAAGTCAACGTGGTTTATGGACGGCCCCAGTATAGTCGACTCATACTTTTTGGCAAATATCCATGTGGATGTGGTTTGACATGTAAAGTATGTTCAACAAATAACCGCCATTTCAGGCAAATTAGGTATGTGCTGCAAATGGTATGAGTCTCAGGTGTATTGCGCTTCCTCAAATGTATGAGTCGCACTAATGGGAAGTATTTGTTTACCTCCATTACAAATATCTATGTGCCAGACAAATGGAAGAAATGTAGACTTTTATGATTTATGACTTTCGGCAGACTGTAGTGGGCTGGACACATGAAACGAACGCCAAATAAATTTAAACTCGTTGTTAAGTCTTTTACATTCGTTTCTCACTAAATGGTATCAAATTTATTAATAGAAAGGGGACTTTTTCTAGCGGAGTTTAGGTTCATCAGATTTGCGTTATACCTTATCATATGACAAAAGAGGAAAACCACTAAAATCGAATTTATTTTAATTTTCCCCGATGAAAGATTTTTTAACCTCCAGAATCTTAATATATACAGCTAAGGCTAACTAATAACGAAAAAATATTTTAGGTTCATGAAAGTGCGATAATAATCCTGTTTCAACACACCGGCGGCTGTGCACTTTAATGTACCTTTTTGGCACTGCATCCGCAACCAAACAGCACCTCTTTCATTGTTATCACATATCAAATCGCATTCTTAGCTTATGCGAGTTTATATGCACACTTTAACGAGTTTACGTCTACATTTGTGCAATCTCATTCGTACACCAATGCGAGTTGAACCGGCGTAATAAGAGAAGTATCAAGTGAAGTCATATAATCATCGCAGTACTCAAATTTGCGAATTCGTTTGCCGCTTTGTGGGTTCGTTCGCACTCGTATGCGAAGAAGTTAAGTTTATCGCAATGAAACATTAGAATATCGTTTACTACGGTGTAAATATACCTTATAAAAGTAACTTTGTATTATTATACGGTTTTACCAGATACATTGCAACAAGTTCAAAAATTGTCTCTCGGCCGTACATATATGCGATAGTGATTTAACATAGTACTTATACGATGTACTGCTTGCATCCTCATGCGACTACTGGTTGTCTGGGACACAGCTATTCATTGAAATGCTTGCAGTTCGGCTACTGTCTTTGGCAAAGTTGCTCAGAAGACGAAGAACTTTCACATAGAAAACGATTTAGTTACAAATTCACTCACTACGTTGCGCTAGTATTCTGTCTAATCGTCATGTATCTCACATTCTGGACCATTTAGAAGGATACTGTCATCGGCAAAATTGCTCAGTAGTATGAAAGCTTTCACATAGAAAACAAATAAGTTTGAAATTCACTCACCACGTGGCGCTAGTGTTGTTATGAGTTACCATATTGATCTAAGCGTCATAGCTTCAGCAATTTCTGTTGGGTTAATTTTCTGTAAATTCTTTGGGAATTTCTTAAAAACTTCTTTCTGATTTTCTTCGCCATTTACTCTGAAAATTGCTTTGACAATTTCTTCGGGAATTTCTTAAGCATTTTTTTTCTGGATACACTATTTTTTTTAGAAATTTCTTTGGCAATTATTTTGGAAAGTGTGTCACCAGTTGTTTTTAAACAGTTTCAAGTATTTTTTTTAATTCCCTTAGATTTGTCTTTGAAAATGTCTACGGCAATTCTTTTGAGAACTTTTTAGGCAATTTTTTTGGATACTCCTTCAATATTTTTTTTGTGAAAAATGCTTCGGCAATGGCTTTGTGAACTTCTCAAGAAAATAATCCAAGAATTTCTACGGCAATTTATTTAGGAATTTCTTCTGAAATTTGTTTCTGATTTTCTTTGGCAACTCATTCGGAAAATTCTTTGGTTATTACTTTAGTAATTTCTTCGAAATTTTTTGGAAATTTCTTTCGGTATTTCTTTCGGAAATCGATTCGGCAAATCCTCTGGAATTACCTTTGCCGGAATTTCTTCGCTTACTCCTTTGGAAATACTTCCAGAAATGTTTATTAGAATTTTTCCAACGATTTCCGTGGGATTATTTTTTAGGGCTATTAAGACTACTTAGTTTTTTTTTATTTGACAGATAATTTAAAATTCCTTAGTCAGTTCGTTCTTAAATTTCACTGGCAACTTTTGGATATTTCTCTGGTATTTCTTTTGGTAGTTCCTAGTAGAAATTTCGCTTGCTATAACTTTGGAAATTCTATTAGAAATTCTCTTGCAAACCAATAAAAACTCCAAAAATTTTGTATGAAATGGTCGAAGGACATCTCGAATCAATTACTAAAGGGATTCCCAAAAACCAAGGTAATAATTACCTGAGCAGTTTATTCACAAAGCAATTTCCAAAAACGTTCGCATAGAAATAGCTGAAGACACCGTAAAACGAATAAACGAAGGATTTCCCGAAAGAATTTCCACAAAACTGGACTAAGGGAGTTACAATAGAATTACCAAAGGACATGCCAGAATAATGTCCAAGAAGTATCCAAAAAAAGTTGCGAAAAAAAACAAAAAAGTTTCCAAAAGCACCTCCATAGAAAATAGCCGAATTCAATCTTAAAAGAATAGCCCGATTGATTCACAAAATGATTTCCGTTGGAAGTTCCAAAGTAATAGTCGAAAAAAATCTCAAAAGAATTCACATAGAAAAATCCAAAACCATTGCCAGAGGATTTAGAAAATAGTTTCCGTCGGAATTTTCTAAATTAGTTCTTTAATCAAATGCAGAATTTCTAGAGGACTGTCAAGAGCAATAACTAGTGATATTCGTGCTGAAGATGCTTGAGAAATCTCAGGAAGAATTCCAAAAAAATATCAAGTGGGAATTTCTGAAGGAATTCCAGGAGTTATTACTGGATGTATTTCAAGAAAAAAAAAATTCAAGAAAGAAATCCCTGTAGGAATCGTAGCAGGATCTCAAGAGAACTCCCTAGAAGAATCCCAGGAGGAAATCCTGGCGGAATCCCAGAAGGTATCCTCTTGGAATTCCTCTAGAAATGCATGATGGGTTTCTGCTGGAAATCTATGCTGAGATTCCTTCATGGATTTCTTCAAAGTTTCTTTCAGAAATTGCCCCGATGATTCCTTTGGATTTCTGCAAGGATTTCTCTAGCAATTCATTTCGAAACACCTCCAGAAATTATTGCTAGGATTCCTTCCGGAACCCCTATCAGGATTTCTCCAAGCATCCTTGCCGAGATTTCTCAAGTATTTCCAGATGGTATTTCTGTAGTTATTGCTTTGAGGAGTCCTTCAGAAATTCCTTGAATATTTCTAGCAGAAATCCCAAAAATACTTTTTGGAGGATTCCCACCACAAATTCCCAGCAGCATTCAAGGAGCAGTTTCAACAAAAATTCTCAAAGGAAACTGAAGAGGGATTTATGAAAGAATATCTAGGGGAATGCTGAAAAAATCTCTGGGTGAATCTCTGGAGGAATCCATGGAAAAGTTAAATACAGCAGGGTTGCTGAATGATCTCATCAAGAATAGTTAGAGAGATTCCTGCAAGAATTTCCTAGAGGTAATCCCAGAGGAATTGTTGGACGAATTTCAAGTGGAATTCCTGTAGGAAACCGAGCAGGTATTCTTGGGGAAATTCCAAGAGAAATTTGTGGAGGAATCGTTTTAAAAAAAAGTCCTGTGGAAATCACGGAAGGAACTTCTGCAGGAGTCTCAGTGGGCATTCATAGAGGATTTCCTAGAAGATTTGCTGAAAAGACTCTTTGAAAAATCCGCGGAGAAATGCCAAGAGGTATCCATTGAGAAATCTCTGGAGAAATTTTCGTCTTGCGATTTCTCCAGAGATTTCTTCGAGGATTCCCTCAGGAACCCTGCTGGGATTCCTTCCGATATTTCTAAAAAGATTTCTTTTGGAATGATGTCTGGGACTTCGTCAGATATTGCCTAATTAATTAAATTGATAAATTAATTATTTTATTAAAAAATAATTGCTCTTTTACTCTTAGGAGTCCTTGGAGTATTCTTTGAGGATTTTCAGCAGAAATCGCTGGATATTCATCCAGAGGATGCATCAGTTCGATTCCTAGTCGGAATGGTAACTTTTCGTTATGTTAATTTCTTTGGCTTTCTTGGACTACATTATCTCCGTGCCTACTTAAAGGGATTGATCGTTGCTTTTTTTTAGTTTCACCTAGTATACAGTGATAGACATTCGTTTAGTCGAGAACAAAAAAAGTGTCAGGAAACTCATACAAAAGATTTTATGATAAAACTTTTTTATCGTAGTAGTAGTATATCTAGTACAGTTTTATAAAAATGTGATACATTGAACTTACATATACACTGAAACAAAACCGAGGGTAAAAACCCTTCAAATTTCATTTTTTGCCTAGACATTCGTTTAGCCGAGGTAAATGAAAAATTGGTTTTCAATAGATTTTTTGCAATTTCGTGAGTATATTTCGAGAATATACTCCAAGGCATTTAGTTTATGACGTGTTAGCAAGATATTTGACCTTAAAACTTTATTTATTTGTGAAATTCAGAGAAATATTATAAAAAAATGTCCCGATAAGGAGAAGCGACGATAAACAAATATATTTAAGAAAATTGATTTCTGTAAACACTCAAACGTAAGCTAGATTAGCAGTTTTGAAAATATGGCACAGAATTATTGTCAGAAATGTTCAAATTATTGCATAAAATGTCATGAAAAAAATAAGTTAATTGGTTTTTGGTAGGTTGAACTTTAAAATGGGATTGATAAAAGCTAAAATAAATAGTTCTGCATTGAAATAAATACGTGCTCTAATGCCTGTGGAGTATACCTGTTTGATACTACCATTACTAAATGAGTTAGAAGACTGCAAAGTGAAAGAACTGCAAGAAGTGTCAGATTTTGTGTACCCTGTTTATTCAAAAGCAGATGCTCATACAAAAATGCAAGATTTGGTTAAATGATTGGCTTATTTAATTCAATCTGAAGAAATATATTATAAATGAGTCTTAGTTGTGAACCACATTCATTTTTAACATGATTTATTTGAAAAGAATGTCTAAATTATGAAACAAGTAGTTCGTGCTAGAAATTTGAATACTGTCGGTGCCATTTCTCGAAATATGAGCCGTCCAATGTATATTATTTCAGCCAGAACACAGTCTAGAAGATATTGGGAGCTATTAGAAGACGTAATAGTAGTAAACGCTGTGATTTATGCAAGTGAAACCATCATATTTCATCAAAACAATACTTAAATACGTGATTTTTTGATGGTTTGGGTTTTTTTTTTCTGTTAAAAACGTTGTTTTTCGCAAAATTTCAACCTGCTTTGGTCATGAAACTTTCATTAGATTCTTTTGAAACGCTACCGATAAAAATAACTACATCAAATCTCAATTGAGAAACATTTAAAATATTATGACATATTTATATGAGATGCATGCAAAATTAATATGGCAACACTTCCAAAAACGATCAAATTCATGATTTACAAGTCGATCTATAATGCAGATCACCATACAAAATGACTTTGTTGAATATTTTTCGAAATTTGATAGTTTTTTATTATGGAATTCTAAAAATTGTACAATTCGGCTAAACGAATGTCTAGGCAAAAAATGACATTTGAAGGGTTTTTACCTTCGTTTTTGTTTCAGTGTATATGTAAGTGTGATGTATCACATTTTTATAAAACAGTACTAGATATACTATCACTACGATAAAAAAGTTTTATCATAAAATCTTTTGTATGAGTTTCCTGGCACTTTTTGAAATTTTTTTAGCCTCGGCTAAACGAATGTCTATCACTGTATACCTAAACAGCTATTCATTGAAATGCTTGACTATTTATATAAATTTGCTCGTCATTATTGATGCTTGCAATCTATCGGAGATGCATTACAAGCATTTAACTGGCCAGATATACTGCGCAGTGTTATTTATTTCACATCAATGCCAGTAATATTAACGATCTCAGGATTATCTTAGCCTAATACTCGAAAATCAAAGTTCTTAAGGTGATAAACTGTTTCATTTACTTCGTTTTTT
This sequence comes from Aedes albopictus, assembly GCF_035046485.1. Taxonomy (NCBI): domain Eukaryota; kingdom Metazoa; phylum Arthropoda; class Insecta; order Diptera; family Culicidae; genus Aedes; species Aedes albopictus. Next base: position 12,884 of record NW_026917400.1, read on the forward strand.
ACGATTCATACTTATAGTTAAATAAACACTAGACAGTTCACACTCCTACAAAAAAAAACAGAATCCAGTACAACCAAACCGACAACAATTAGATGCAGTCTGGCATGTCTAGGCGCCCAGTTTTGCACCAAGAAGCGACCCAGTCCAGTCCTGCCCTGCCCGATGCGGTTCTGGTTCGAGGAGCTATATGGGTTGCTAAAGCGTGCGCTACTAATCATTAGTAGCGCTCCTTGATCGAGTGAGTGAACGGACGTCGGCTTTCTGCCCGCAAACGAGTTCTCTTTCATCTTCAGCCAAGCCAAACGGTCGGTGGTTTTGCACACCTGCGCGCCTGCGCAAAACTTAAACCCATTTAAAGACACACCGTCCGGGCCGGGGAACCCTTAATTAGCCCTCCGGAATGATCTTGTTAGGAATTCCTCGATCACGCGAGCGGCGGCGGAAGCCCTGTTCCCTGTTTTCTGATCGGCTGGACGCGCGCCCATCGGTTTTCTCTTTCAATAGGCAGCCCCGAGGGAGAAATTAATTAATTATCGCAATTATTATTTATATCGACCGACCGACCGGACGCGGGGCGCTTTCCTCTGGCTTCTGTGCAGGTTGTTTCGTTACTGGTTTCGTTCTTCCACCAGTTCTCCTCAATCCATCCTGGACAAGAACTACCCACCTACCTACGAACGGATGTTGGCACAATCGAAGAACAAGTGTCTTCGGGTGAGTGCTACTACATCTCACGATTTAACCCTTTAGCGCCACGGCAGACGGTGCGTATTAGGGTGGTTCAAGCTAGTAAGCATGAACATAAGCATAGATGACCGTACAATTCGTACTTGCTACTCCATGATTGACTGGACGTTCATCCAGTTAGTATGACGTGCGTTGCTACTAGAGACTGAGATCACCTCTACCTCTCCTCAACTATCACGGGAAGCAATTTTTGAGGAGGGGGTAATGTCGTAAGTAAGCGTGAAAGTTTAGGAAAAAAAATAAATTATTATTAACCAAAAGTGACTTGGAAACATTGGTCGACACTTGACGTGAAATTCCTTTCAATATTTGTTGAGGAAATACATGGAAAATATTGTTAAATTTGTGTAACATTGTAACAATTATTGCAAAAATGTGGAATGAACTCACCAGTAAACATCAGTGCAAGTGTCAAGTGATGAGTCGACGCGGTTACGCCATTGCGAATCCTACCGAACCTCTCTGGTTACACACGGTGAACAGCGACGCTCGCAATACTTTTATTTAATATGGAACGAACTCACCAATTAGTATGCATCCTTATGGCCACCGGAGAGACTAATCGCGTAGAGCTTAGCAGCTTCGTTCACTATCTGACATCGCATGACTCACGCGATGGCACGTGAAGTTCGCTCGACACGAATAATCGAAAATGTCTCTGGAATGCTAAATACAATGTTTTCCCATACAAAATTCAAACGAGTTTAGCACCGCCCATATGTTTACGGTTTTATCTGAAAATTTGACTATAGAGCATCGAGGTGTCATGTACAATGACATGAACTTTTCTACAAGTAGTATTTTGAGCCACGCTAGTGCGTATTAAAAAAAACAGCAAGATCTGTTATATACATTTCCACTTCCCGACGGGATCTTGTTTACAGGTATTCTAAAAAAAAGTCTACAGAATTAGATTTAACAGTAGACAAGATACAATGACGATTCTAAAAAGACGCAGCTAGTTCCAGGTAAAAGCTGGTGAACCTTGCAGGACCAGTGATTCATCCAGGATATTCCTCCGAGATTATTTCTGTAATTCCGTTAAAAAATTCTTCTTAAATTCGTTTCAGCATTCCTCACAGCATTAGATTGTTCTCCCAGATTTCTCAAGTCATACTTTTCGATTTTGTTTCCAGAGTTCCTCCACAGTGTTAATTCGAAATCAATAAACTTTGCTGGGACTCGATCCCTTCCGTAATCTGGGGTGTAATTGATCGTCAGGGTGAAGTGGATCACTACCAAACTCACATTCAATAACCACTAACGGATTGTACAACTTTATTTCAATAGTTGAACTCTGAACGGGTTCAATTGGGTTCTTTTAGTGAATAAAATATTGCTATTTTCTAAAGCCTAATCGAAAAGCTCATTTTTCTCAGTTAAAACGTGATTTTATTGCATTCCAATGCCTTTGTTTTGATGGTTAAATAAACAAAACAGTTTTAATTTCCGTGAATAGAATGATAGTTCAATCGATAAAATGACAGTTCGCCTCGAGCAAAAAAAAATCCCCCATACAAACTTTAAATGCATTTTAACTGTTTGAATTCCGTTTACGTTCTATGGTTTTTTGATAGATATCCTTTTTGACCATGTTTTAAAAAAATCTGTATGGACTAAAATCTTAGAATAGAACTTCGAGAAGATTCCTAGTAGTAATCTGAAAAAAAAAAAACATCTAAAGCGCACCTCTGGGAGAGATTTCAAGAGAAATTCTGAACGACGTCTTTGAAAAACTTACGGAATAAATTCCGGAAGAAACTACAGGGGATGGCCAAAATGTTTGGGATAGGCAACTTTTTTTCTCTCACAAAAAAAATCAACATGCTATAACTTTTCGTAGAGTGCATCAAAAAATCTCAAATTTTGACTGTTTATCAACATGTTATATGTGCATCACTGGTACGAAATTGTGCTCGATTGATTAAACTTTCGCAAAGTTATAACCGTTCGGGTGAAACACTATTTTTTAGACAACTCATTTTTGAGCTGTCATATCTCGGAAACCAGTGAACCGAATTGAATGAAATTTTGAACGTACACTAACAATATACAGATGCTTCACAAACTATTAAAACATAGATAGTTTTTGAACGTTGAAAAAAGTTATCATGGGTTGTCACTTTTTGGATTTTTCTCGAAAAAAGGTATTTTTTTTACATCAATGTCAATAAATTTTAGTGTTGATGTCCAAAGATTTTCCGCTTCTGTGCTCAAGTTATCTCTAATCAGATATATTAGAGCCTATTTAGATTGAAGAAAGAACACATTTAGCAATTTTTGTATGGTATTGTAAATTTGACTTATTTTCTTCTATATGGGTAAAAATTTCAATCCGGGATAACTTAATTCGTCGTTAGAAAATATTACATTTTATAACGTTGTATTAAGTATCAATATATTGTTCATAACCGTTAAAAAAATCATTCAATTCGGTTCACTGGTTTCCGAGATATGACAGCTCAAAATTGAGTTGTCTAAAAATAGTGTTTTACTCGAACGGTTCTAACTTCGCGAAAAATTATTCAATCGAGCCCAATTTTGTACCAATCATGAACACATAACAGGTTGATAAACAGTCAAAATTTGAGATTTTTTGATGCACTCTATGAAAAGTTACAGCATGTTGATTTTTTTTTGTGGGAGAAAAAAAGTTGCCTATCCCAAACATTTTGGCCACCCCCTGTATTAGAGAAATCCAGCGATGATCTTTAAGAAAAAATCCAAGCAAAGGTCTGAAACAAATCCCGAGAGGAATACCAGGTTAAATTTAGGAATATCAAAAGAAACCTGGAAAAGAATCCCAAGTGGAACATCTACAGAAAATACTATTTCTGGGGGAAAGCCCAAGAACACGAGACAAATACCTTGAAAAACTCGGAGAGAAATCTCGAGAAACATTCTAAGAGACATCCCGGGAAAGACTCCAGGAGAAACTCGGAGAATAACTCTGGAAGAAATCTTGGGAAGAACTCATAGAATAAGGCCAGTCGGAGCTCTAGTAGAAACTCCGGAGGAAATGACTATAGCTTTATGGATCAAAAGGTCTGAGCCAGTAGAAAGAGAGAAAAAAAAACTAAAGCAGTCTGGAAAAAAATCACTTGAAAACGCTGGAAGGTATCCCAGAAAATCCTCTCACACAAATCCCAGACAGAAGTACTGGAAAATCCCGGGGAGTTCCTAGCGAAATCCAAAAGGTTATTCTGGTAGAAACCCCTTGAAGAAGCTTAGAAGTAATCATTAGAAATCTTCTGATAAAGATACTTCGAATAACTCGAAGAAATATTGCAGGAAAATCTCTGGTACCGGAATTGCAGGATAAGCATAGAAAAAAAGTCCAAGTAGAACCCCTGGGAAAATCCTGCGAGAGTGTTTCTATAGCTAGGAAAAAACGCCAGAAAAACTTTGGAAGGAACTCCTGAGAAAATCTCGAAAAGAACACCAGAAGAAATCCCAGAGAACTTGTTAGAGAAACTTTGAAAGAGTTCCCAGGAAGAATCCCAGGATAACTTCGACTTGAATCTATGTAGGAACTTCGACAGGCACCGAGTGAGAACGTGTGAAAAAAAAAAATCCCGGAAGGAGCAACTCGAAGAAATATCCCGAAAATTTGTTCTTAGTTTTTTTACTTTCGTGAATATTATCAATCCGCTAGTTTTTCATTCTCTGGAAGTATTCCGGAATAGTCCGGCATGAATCCAAGAGATAAGTCGGAGGAATTCCGGTAGGAGTTCTGTAAGAAACCATAGAATGATTCCGATGAGGAATACTGGTAGAAAATCATTATATTTGTCATTATGACAAATATTTGCCATTGAAGTCCGACATTCATCCAAGGTTGCTATGATTCATGTTGTGTTGGTCATTTGTTGGGCTTGTTTGGCCCAATATTTGTCACGTCTAAAGGGACCTTAAGGCTCTCTATTCCCTGGAAAACCGGGAATCCTCAAGGAATTTCAATTAAAAAAAATTGGCGAACTTTTCTTTTTGTAGATCTACTGAGCAGTGCAGTCTACAAAGCTTATTGGTATGATTTTTTTTTCTCAAAAGATTCTTTCCTCATTTTTTCCGCTTTTTTTTTCTTTGTATACTTTTCGAATTCCTCTCGTAGATACGAACCGTTCTTTCCGAGATTCTTTCTTGAGAATCTTCTGAGATTCCTGAATTCTGATCGATTTCTCCTGAAGTTCTTCACAGGGATCCTGCAGGGCATCTTGCCAGAATTTCTTCCGCAGGGTGATTCCTCTTGAAGCTTTTCCTTGATTCCCTTCGGTGTGCCTCTTGGAACTCCCCCAGGAGATCTTCCTAGGATTTCTTACAGAGTTTCTACAGGATTCCTACTGGAGCTCCTTCAAGGAGTTTTTGACGAAGTTTCTGCAGGAATTCCTCTCGAAATTTTATCGGATGTTTTTGTAATTTCTTCAAGAAATTTCCGTGAGTTTATTCCAGTGCTTCTTCTTGGTTTTCAATGGAAATTTCAGCCGGCTTAATTCCCGAAGGCTCACGCAGGATTTCTCTTGATGTTCAAGCTGAGATTTCTCTCGGAGTTTCTCCCTATGACTGCTCTCAGAAGATGCCTTCCGGAGTTGGTCCTGGGGTGTATCTCAGAGTTTATCTGAAATTATTCTGGACTTTCTCGTAGGATTGCTGATATTTCCCTTGAAGTCCTTCCCGCGATTTCTTTCAGAGCATTTTCCTGGCTTTTCCACATAGTAGTTTACGGAATTTCTTGCAGTGTTCCTGCTGAGATAATTATTTTTACAAATTTCCTCGGAATTATTCCCAGAGCTATTCCCGGAATCCCTACCCCAAATTGTCTCCATATTCGGGGTGCTCTTTTTATGAAACATCTTAATTAGTTGTTTCCGGAGTTCTTGCAGGGATTTTCCAGAAGTTTTTTTCTCGGAATGTCTCGTGGGATAACCTATGAAATTCCTTGTAAGAAACTTCTGGAAAAATATCGAAAAGAAACGAGGTGAAATCTTGTGAGAAATTCCGCTTAGACATATTAAAAAAAATCGAATGGAACTTCTTAAGAAATTCTGAGAAGAACTTGAACATTTCGGAAAAAGTTGCAGGAGTAATCCCTGGAGGAAATGTTATGGAAGTTCAAGGAGGAACTCAGAAAACCTCTAAGGGAAATTCCGGGAAAACTTTGGGCGAAATCCCGTAAAGAAACTCCAAGAGAAATATCGGAAAACTATCTGGAATCCCTAGAAGAAATCCCTAGAATAATTTCTGCATGAATCTTGCGGAAATCCCGGAAGAAGCTGTAAAAAGGCTATTCCGCAAAACTACTAAGAAAGAGAACCACTAAGAAAACTTTCGTGTTCAAAGCTTCACTCCGATCGGTTCAGTGGATTCCGAGTCTATAAAGATCAGCCAGACAGACATTTTTATATGAATAGAAGACAGATGGTATCGTGATTTCTAATTTTCCGTAGGATTCTCATCAACATCTCAACATAACTACACCCACATAGAGTACAGACATCCAAGTCCACTTTCAAAACTGTGTAAGGCATAGGTTCCCAAACTTTCTTGTTGCGAGACCCCCTTTTTCCCATCAGACGTAGTTTTAGTGACCCACCATAGAAATTCTCCCACTTGTTGACTGTTACCGTAAACCGGGGTCAAATTGATTATTCGGGTACTACATTGTAATTCCATACTAGGAACTTCTGATCGTCAGAATGATCTTAAACTTTTTACCTCATCTAATTCATAGGTGTCTAAAGATGAGTGTAAACTTTAACATTTTTAGAATGTTTTGACTTATTCTTTAAGGAATTTTGAATGTGTTTCTTGGCTGAAATCATTGCCACTTGGACTTCCCGTATTGTTTTTGTTTTAACATTTTTGCGAAGCCTTGATTGTAAAGTAATGTAGCTATTCTGAACATGAAGAAGTTAAAACAATGAATTTGTTTTATGAAATTTATTTATTTTATTTATTGTAATAGAAATCACATATTTCAAAAGAAAATTGCCTACCTTAAGGTGTTTAGGGGTCAATTACAAAAGTTAATTTTGCGTTTTAACAGTCAAATTCACTAGTTGTGAGAGTTTCGATGCGTTATTCGTGTTTAAAAGAGCAAAACTAACCCTCAATGAAGGTCCGTTTTGGGACCCTGGGGTCCATTGGACCCCAACATATATTATCGCGTATCTCATAATCCTTACTTTTTAAAAGGGTGATGTTTTAAGCAAAGATGTTGGGTAAGTCAATGCCTATTCAGTGATGATAAATTTAGTTAGGGAAATTTCCGCTAGGCGGCGCTAGAGAGCATTTAAAAATGCGCCTAATCAATACAGTAGAACGTACTCAAGCAAGCGGAGAAAGCGTACATAACAATAGGGTAAATCGCATTTCTGTAGATGGGTACACATTCATATATGTCCGGCGGTCCAAAAGGGTTCGTTCAAATATTACGTAACGCTATGGAGTAGCAAGGCTATCTAGCCATCTGTTACGCTTTTTACAAAATTTCAAAACTTCCTACACAAAACTTGACACGTGGGGTACGGAGAAGTTCTAATATTGTCAAATTTGGCGTTACGTATTATTGGAATGAACCCAAAAGAGACATCACAGACAAACAGACGTAACAATGATGAAATTAACATCTCACATGTCGCAAGATCCTGATTGCTTATTGAGTTGGTGTCTTCGGAAAAGTTGTTTGGTCGGTCAAGGACTTACAGATGATGACTCATTTGATTTGATATTCCACCACTAGGTGGAGCTGGTGAGCATTTTACATCTCATATATCTCAGGATCTTGATAACTTAAAAATATAGTGCCTTCGACATAGTTGCTCGGTAGGTTAAATATTTACAGACGATGGGCGATTTGATTCAGAACTGTGCCATTAGGTGACCCTTATGAACATGTACATTTTATATAGGTTGTACATCGGGATGCTTATTGTTTATAGAGATGGTATCTACGGCAACGCTTTTTGTTAAGAGATGGGTCTACAAAATATAAATACATAGAATCTACAGACTTGCGGATACATGGTTCAATAAAGCAATTATATTTTTTATAATTTAGAGCGTATCAATGAAATATGACGTTATTTATAACCCATACATGGTGGTGCTAGTGAGCATTGAAATATTTTATTTTGAAGGAATCCCAGGAGAAATACTGGGAGGAATTTCTGAAGGAATCCCACTATTAATTTCTTGGAAAGAAGGAGGAATTCCTGAAAAAGAAATCCGGAGGATTTACAAGATTTCCTAGTCATGAAGGAATCTTGAGTGGAATCGCTGAAAGAATTCCTGTACTACATTCTGCAAAAAAAGAGGGGGAGTTCCTTTAGAAATTTCAAAAGCTGGAGCAATCAGCGATGGAATTATATGTGGCAATTCTATAGAACTCCTGAAGCAATTACTGGAACATCTCAGAAGGCATCGTGTGGAAATCCTTTAGAAATCCCTGAATCCCTGAAGGAATTTGTAGAAAAATACCTGCAGAAATACTTGAACAGATCAAGTGATGTGATTTCGAACCAGGCTTTTTCAGATAATCTGCTCTTAATAATGTGTATTGTCAAAGCCACCGAATTTGTTTCTATTCACTGGGCCAAGAATATCAGTAAAATACACTATTTTCACTCCATCGCCGCCTAGTAGGAGAATTTCTCACTAATAACTACAGCACCGAGCAACGTTTAGCCAGACGAAAATCGTTAACCGACGACTTCAACTTCAATTTTTTTTTTCAACGATACAACAACGTATTTATTTGAGTATAACATTTTTGAAATGGTTTGAAAGTCTTTTCTTTATGTAATCTTTGCAACTACATTTGCTCTAACTAATGAATCAATTCAGGAAACAATTATCCACCGAATATATAGGATGTACTGGTGAGCATGAGCATGAGCATAGATGACCGTACTATTCGTAGTTGCTACTCCGTGATTGACCAGAACAATCGAAGTTGCACAAGGAACCAACAGACGGAGCTTGGGAGTAGCTTACCGTCCTCAATGTGCATCTTCGAGAATTCCAAACTTTATTAGGTCAATAACGGCGCCGGCCACGTCCTTACGGTCATCGAGGAAGGAAAGGAATGTTATTATGACGTGCGTTGCTTACTAAAGACCGAGATCACTTCTGCGTCTCCACGTCTGTCATGGGAAGGACTTTTTGTTAGTGGGGAGGGGAAAGGACGCATGATATGAGTTCACTTTGGTAAGTGGAGTGATTCATGCAACCCTATTAATATCAAACCACTTATTTTCATTTGGACTAAAACAAAACACATGCCGACATCGAAGATGACGAACCATTCAGATAGTTTTCGAAGTGCGAAAATTAACGAAAGAGAAAATAAAGTGATTTGAACCAACGTGGCTTTGGAACTTGGGCCGACACTTGACGTGACGAACATTTCAATGTCTGTTGACTAAAATCGCAAAAAATGTTGTTTGTTGCATTTATCGTATCATAAATCGCCCCGTACGAAGATGAGCAGTCAAATAGACGACGACGACCGAATGAAAACGCGGCCTGTACACTTTGCCTCCAAAAACTCACTCCCGCAAAAATCTAGCAAAGCGAGCGCGCGAAACTTTGCTGCTGCCGAACTACCGCACACTACTGACTGCTTAGCGTCCCGTCGTCGGAGCCCCGCAGAGGGAAGAGAGAAAAAAAAATCGCAAAAATCTAGTAAAGCGAGCGCGCAAAACTTTGCTGCTGCCGAACTACCGCACACTACTCAATTATCCACCGAATATATAGGATGTACTGGTATGTTAAAAGTATGCAAATATACTGTGTCAAGACATATTGTATCAAAAAATTCACCTCATTTCCGTTTTTGAAGAAGTTTGTCTCTTGGGTTATGTAGAATGGTGGGCAACATTGAAATAATTATTATTCCCAAATAGTTCTTGAAGTATTGAACACTTTTCCCGAAGACACAAACATTCTATACATTCAGAATATCAAGATATTTGAGCTAAATATTACTTTCACACCGAAATTTGAATACACACTAGCGCCATCTTCCGTGCTAGTTTCGGTTCAATTTATGCATCGTATGATTGCCCTTGATCTATTGAACAATTTTGTCGAAGACAGCATTATTCTAGAAAGTCACAATCAAAAGATACAATAATTTGTACCGTGGGGTCCAATGGACCCCAGGGGTACAAAATCGCCCGGTTCAACTTTGACATCGAGAATAATCCATAGCACGCCATGAAACGTGTGGTATTTTTGCACAAATAACTCATCGTGGGGTGGTTTAAAGGTACTGAAAAAATGGTGCTGGTATGTCAATCCAAACTTTTTTGCGACCACGTAAAAATAGCGCTGGGGTCCAATGGACCCCAGGTATCCATTAGAGGGTTAAGCGCAAAAGGCAATTTTCTTTTTTAACCGATGTTTTATAGTATATTGATCAATTTCGCCCCAAAGTAGCATTTATTTTTAATTTTTTGATTATTGGAGTTATAAGTTCAAATTTGTTGAAAAAAAATTCTGTCACGTGGTTCTATGGAGATTCATTAAGTACTGATTTTACAGAAAATCTTTTGGCAATAATTGAAATGCTACAAATGTTATCCGCAAAAGAAGTGATCAATTTGACCCCGGATTACGGTACAGTAAAATACTCGAAAGAGTTTGTATGAACTGAATGTTTCTTAATCTCTAAAATGTTATATTACCTAAAATCTGTCAAGTTCTGTTTTGTTGCATGGAGCCAGACTCATCAAATTTGCAATAGAAACATGCAAACTTATCTAAAATTCTTTACACCACTTGATACTGAATGCTTGGGCCAGGCAGAATAATCAAAGAATTGCTAACGTTATGTGCTGGTGAGTCGCCAAATTCTACTACAATCTTAAGTGGGTCGCAAGCTGATAAAGTTTGAAAACCCCTGATCTAAAATGTCGAAAAATTCATCAGTATTATTTTGACAATAATTCGGCTAAACGGAATTTGGCTAGATCATCCATTCGGCCAGATGACATTCTACGGAATGGCGTTCGACCAAATGGCCGAACACTGCCTTTCTTAAAAAAATTGGGGCATCTTTTATGTGCTTAATTGGATGATGCAATTGCTTTGAGTGAGGTTTTAAATTGTACGGCACAAAATGTTTTCTACCCAATCTACTTGAGTCTAAACCAATTGGCACGAAAGGGTTAATGTGCACGAGTAATCACCATTGAAAGTTCACCAGACCTCGCACGCTCCGGGGAAAAGTGAAGAGAATGTTTGTATACAATCCCGCCACCGCCGTCCGTCGGGATGATGATGGTTCAGTGATGATGATTGACGCGGAATAAGTATTGCAGACTATTGCACTGACTGACTAAGAAATGCGCGCAGCCAAATGATCACTTTCCAGAACTTAACTGGGCTACTAGCAGCATAGCGCATGCATAATGATCGTTGAGTCGTTGCTGGCAGGCAGGTTATTGAGTTGTGCGTCGGGAAATGTAGCTTGTTTACATTTTTTTCTTCCTTCTGGATGGATTTGTTCAAGCGTGTAGGCAAGATTTGCGCACGTGAGGCAGGTTTAACAAGCTTCGGTACATGGTTCGTATGAGAAGTTTGAGTTTTACTCCAGACTGTCTAGCTTGAAGGTTGTTGAACATTTGTTATAGTCTTTATCTATTTTTAACGACGTCATTTAATTATTAAATGTATTGTTTCACACAATCTGCGTTGGTGTTTCTTACTCTTTGACGTCACTATAATGCAGATAAAAAGTTATTACAGAGCTGCAATATTCGAATTAAAATGATGAATCAGATTGCAAATGGTAACTTGGATGAATCCTATGTTGAACAAAAATGTTGTCCACTTCCTTGCATCCAGCGACAGTGTTGCAAAACGGCTCTCCTTATCAACCAGATTACTCGAGTGAATAATCTCGCGGAAGTGTAGAAAGAACGGAGCATGTATGACGACGATGTGTACATTTCAGCCATAAACTCGTGCAGTGTTTTGTAACAACTTCGGCCACACGCTTTCGCTTTGCTGCTGCTGCTTACGTTGTTAATGAGATTAGAATCAGTCACCTATAGCAGGCAGGAGGAGAGTAGCAATCGGGGTTTGTTTACAGTTGCATGGCAACCCTGTGGTCAATCAGTTTATGGCCAACACCCGCCTGCCGGCCGGAGCCTACTTGGATTGATTGTTGAGTGTGGCAACTGCTCTGCTGCAGCCACTGACCGTGAGAGTCCCCGCCGAGTCAGGATGGATTGTATTTGGATCGTGTATGCACTTTTGCCAATCAAGTAAACACACGTGTCGTTTGAGTTTCACATTCCGCTAAACAAACTGTAGGAAAAGTATAGTATAAAAAGCAGCTAATCCAAAACAAAAACAAAACTCTGC
>NW_026917401.1:0-25000 GCF_035046485.1 Aedes albopictus
TCAGCAAGTTGAAAAATAATTGCCGATACTCAGTAAATTGTATTGCTGAATGCACGCCAAAAATCAGCAAAGTTTGCTGATTACCAGCAAAAATATTTTGCAGTGCATGTCGTTGCCGGTGCGCATGGAAATGTATGGGGAAAACGTGGCTTAATTTACAAAACTGCAGATAACTTTTGATAGGAAAAAAAGACATCTCTATTTTTTTGATATGTTATGTATAAATGTCTCAGCTTTCAATCGATGCAAAAATTTTGAAAATCGGTGGTTGCCCTCATGGTGAAAAAAAAATGTTTTGGTAAAAAAATCCAAGATGGCGGCCAAAATCAATATGGCCGACCCAACTTTTTATTATTGTAAATACTAGCTCAATCTTTCCACTTTTCAACAACAATTCGTTTTGAGGTGGTTTTGGAGAAACTTTCGAGTTATAAAGGTTTAAGTGAGCCACCATTTGACGAAAATCGAGGGGTCTGCAAAAATTGTTGTGGCTCTAACTAACAAGGGGTCCATCAATTTGAGTAACCAAATGCATTTTTCTTTCTTTTTTAGCGAGGGCTTTCAGAAAATCGGCACCTTAAACATTTTTGAAGACAAGGTGTAAATAGTGGGCCGGTCTCAGCGAGAGTTACCCTGATATTTTTGTTATTTATGAACCCCTTCAAGCAATCTGCAGTACGACTTCGTTTCAACATTTTTTTCAATGAATGGCCTCTCATTTTCGGTAGATCCATCATAGTAGATTCCAAATCTGGACTTGAATCTCTTAACAAAGTGTGTTTTATGAACTGGAATCAATTTTGGAAATTCTGACATAAATCTGCATACACCGATAATCGCTGCCCTTTCTGCCCCTTCCATTCATGTGGTTAAATCTGTTGTGTTTGAAATGTGTTTATAAAACATTCAAAATAGAGGCGAATGCCGCATTGCGGTAAAGTCTCTTTAAAAAAAAAAAACATTCAAAAACAACAAAAAAAGAAAACTCACCTTGAATAGCATGTTATCATATGTTGATGTACCGTTAAAAATATATTTTTACAAAGATAATGAATTTTGACAGCTAAATTCACTGTGTTTTTTACTTCATACTCCACAAACTCATTTGTATGTGTATAATTTTGTTAAACAAACATATTTTTTAAATTCAATCGAATGTATTTCACAAGGCTTCTCTTATCATGTTCATACTCCTAAGATTTCAATTTGTGATTATTTTTTTAAGATTTGATGTGTTTTCCAAGGCACTATCAAAGTTACCCCATATTCGATTTTTTCGGATTTTCAATTTGAATTGATAACTAAAACACCAGTTGTACTTGTTTCAAAAATATAAAACTTGGGAAAATATTGCTACACGGAAAAATATTAAGAAAAAATGCTGAAAAACTATCAAATTTACCGCCGGTGCCAAAAGTATAAGTCAAAAAATTAGGCCTCAAAAGGATAAGATGGGCGGCATGGTTTCCTTTCATACATAGCTAGACGTCAGACACTATATTGGTCTAACGTCTAACTATGTATGAAAGGGAACCATGCCGCACATCTTATCCTTTTGAGGCCTAATTTTTTGACTGAAGAATGCTTGTGATGACCCGCTAAGATTGATAGATTGAAGACCACTGTCTTATAGTTTGAATAAATTATATCGAAATCTTCTGCAGTTTGTTCGAAAAGATCTTCAAACATTTGCCAGTACCTGATTACAAAATTTCCCCTTAAAATTTCACCATCAAGAGAGATGAAGATGAAATCATCACGCGATACATATGCAAAGCCCGCCCGACAGACGAAGGCTGCCATGCATCAAGTCTATAGGTAGGGAATCGCGCTACTTGGGCGGTGGCTTCTATATTCGTCTGTTTTCCACTATAACTCAGTCAAATTTGAACCAATTGACACAACTGTTGGAATGTGGTGAGATAGGTATAGTATCTTCCCGTGTACAACATTTCAAGTCAATTGGTTCAAAATTGACTGAGTTATAGTGGAAAACAGACGAATATAGAAGCCACCGCCCAAGTGGCGCGATACCCTACCTATGTAGTCAAGAAAATGCGAAGTCGCGCGCGGTCAACGTCGCCAAACAACGACGACGACGACGACGACGGTGGCGGCGACGGACGCCAAAAACAAACCGCGAGCAGCAAAAATCGCGCCATCAGCAGCAGCAACAGTAGGAGCACGCGTCACTCACGTTCTTGCAACTATTACATGCATGCCGTCTGATGTCTGCCTACACGAAAAGAATTTTCCATATTGAATGTATAAGAAAATGTTATACATTTTTGCCATTTCGTTTTTCTAATGAAGCTCATCTGAGTGCGCAATATGAAACATAACATGTGATGAATAAAAAGTATAAGTTTGAACTTATGAATGCCATTCGCACTTTATAATAAATTGTATTAGAATTTCCTAATTGTATGTATGCATCAAACCCAATAAAATCTATTAGCTTATATTTGGTTGAAAATTCAGTTTTTTTTTCTATTTTTTTCTAAAAATAATAAAGTTTTGTTTACGATTCGTACATAATTTATTTATTCTTTCAATAAAATCAACATAGCTACAGCATAACTGAAGAGAAAACCTCGCTCAAAACAGACACAAAATCATGAATGCTAGCCGGAAACAGGGTTCGCCGCCTTTTTCCAGTCGGTACGCCGAGAAGCAGCGGAGCCAACCAGCATTTCCCCTCCGGCAGGAAACAAGCGGGTGGCTGTGCCTCAGTTATCCAGAGTGTCGAAGGCGAGGTCGAAGGGCAGCGGAGCAGGGAGTCTCGTTCCGACAATGGGTGATGCAAACTCCTGTGAGCCGGATCATCAAGTAGCAGTGCCAGCCGGAACCTCCGCTCCGTCAGCAAAGAAGCGGGTGGCAGTGCTCTTAGTTTGCCGGTGTATCGAGGAGAAACGGAGCCAGCTAGGATCTACACACAGGCAGCGGGTGAATCCGCCCTTTGCCAGTTAGAGCGCCGAGGAGTAGCGAAGCCAGGCGGAATCTCCGCTCCGGTTGTGACTATAAGCGAGTGGCTCCGCCGTTTGCCTGCCGTCTGGTATTGAGAGGGAATCTCTTAGCATTCTCTGGCCTTGATTCTGGCTGTGGAGTTAGTCACGGCAATGTAACCTGCTGAAAATACATTATGAATAAGCTATTAGTTAAAAAAAAAGTAGTAGAACACCTACCGTGATCTCCGAGCACTGTTCCGCAGGTTTCCAAAATTCCTTTTTACATTGCTGGCGGCGAAATGCAACGTGCCACAATGACCTACGCTGAAAAAAAAATTGGCGCCGTTTTGGTTTTGTCTTTCAAAACAAAACCTTAGAGAATTTATTAGTTGAATCTTATACTTCTCTAGCCATAACACAAAACTTATACATGGTATAAGGAAATGTTATGGCTATTATTAAGTCATTATATGAACACAATTAGTTGACTTTATAAAATCAATAACGTCGTTTCTAATAAAAAACATTAATCAATCTTCATGAATAAAATCATTAAATTATTTTTCGTGTACTAGATGTAAGCGTGGATTTACGCGGGTTCTCGTTGCTGCTGAGGTTCTATCTTGCTTCGCACGAACCAGAATTTTTGCACATGTTGTTAGGGTGGCAACGGCAACGGCTAATGGCGCGGCGGTTGATTAGGCAGAACGCAGCTGATTCGTCATCATATCGTAATCGCGCGGCGAACTGAGTGCACTCGCGAAGGAAATCTATACTATAGCTGGACGTGCTCGGGGGAAGTTCCGTTCAGTCGCTGAGAGTATTCCACTGCGAATGGATGTTCGCACTGCTGTGGGAGGAAGTATTTGGTTGTTGTTTTCGCTGTGATATCATACGATTTTGATAGTACGTGAGTCAGTTTCGTGGTGTAGTGCACACAGAGCCTGAGAGATATTTGAGCTTGAATAGACGGACACCCAGAGTTCTGAAGTGAGTGCTGTGCAACAACGAGGAAGATTGGTGAGAAGACATTGCGGGTAGTTCACATGCGCGAAACGGTTTTTACTCGGGTTGCCTGAGAGTGCGAAATCGGTTTCGTTGTTGGGGGAGAACACGTTTGCGGAGCGAAGGCATTATTCTCCAAACGACCGTGAATCGATTAGGATAGAAAATTCGTTCGATCCTGGACACCTTTCTTTCGAGGGACAGTAGAGAGTGTCAG
Organism: Aedes albopictus; assembly: GCF_035046485.1. NCBI lineage: Eukaryota > Metazoa > Arthropoda > Insecta > Diptera > Culicidae > Aedes > Aedes albopictus. The sequence goes on from NW_026917401.1 coordinate 4,171, forward strand.
TCCGTGCGTTTCCGATCGTAGTGATTTCTGTGTTTCTTTCCGGGGTCGAAAGTGAAAATTTCGTTGGTGAATAGTTGTACAAGTGCGACACAATGCCCTCGGAACCAAAGGTTTTTAATCCGCACCCCGATGTCGCCTCAAAGGCGTACATCAACAGCATGGAGCAGTACCAGGAGTTTTATCGGCAGTCTATCGAAAATCCGGGGCAGTTCTGGAGCAACGTAGCTAAGCAGTTCCATTGGGAGACTCCCTATGATCCGAAGAACTTCTTCTCGTATAACTTCGACATCTCCAAGGGACCGATCTTCGTGAAATGGATGGAAGGTGCCTCGACCAATATCTGCTACAACCTGCTGGACCGAAATGTTAAGAACGGTCTGGGCGACACAGTGGCCTATTACTGGTAAGTTTTACTCTGGGGCAGATTATGTAAGAAATACGTGTGGGCAGGAACTCGTCCTTGCGCTTCCTGGAAAGCGGAAATGACGACGTAGGGCGTAACATTTGAGGAGAAAGGAAACCTTGTTATTCACTAACATCGCAATTGGTACACCAAAATGTATTCGTCCAGCAAATGGGGCCCTCGCTTACGTCAGTCATTGATTTTTCCAATCTTCCACGGAGAACGTACGGTCCTCTGTTTTTCCATCCAAGTGTTTGTTTGTTGCTGTTTTTTTTTTGCTTGGCTCTCTGCGAAATTGTTTGGAGAGCAATGTCAATACGCATGCTATATAGATATACCAAGATTATATCGCACGATACTCGAAATTCGAAACGTAATGTTTTCCCACTTGAAAAGTACATCAATCCACACCAAACCTCCACAACGCCGTGGACGTTGTCGTCAATCGGCATTCAGTAAAGTGCTTCTTCGGTTGGCCACTACGGCCGACTACGGTAAACCGTACGACGACATTGTGTGTAGTCGTCACTTTTGGGTTTTGAAATTAATGAATAATTGAACTGTGCGCGCCTCGGCCGATTTAAAGGGTTGCTTTCGAATTCAGGTCGGTCGGTGGTAGGTAGATAGTTACCAAACCGCGCAACTTCTTACTTCGACTACCAACGCACATTTGTTGCAAATTTCCTTGCGATGTCGGTGGCGTTGTCCGGAACTACAATACATAGAATGCTCTCACTCAGTGACATCAGTGACCTAGTGGGTTTCACAATGTCTAGGAGCAATAATTGGTATTAAAAATTTGTCAATGACATCCGTGGTTTGGAAATTTGAAAGGGGTTTCAGCACAACACGACAGATATATGGTTTGTTCTATCCAATGGATATTATAGTCGTGATGACCTGATTTGCTAATTGGTTTCAAAACTAGGTCAAGGTCAGAAAGAAAGTTTTCCACTGCACGGATGACAACAACCTGGCAGAAAATGGAACACGACATTTCCGAGAATAGGGCAATGTAGTCGTTGGGTTTGATGATGAATTGTTTGTGCATTGAAAAGAAACACTCTTCGGAGCAGTTGCTGGTAAAAATGTTTGATTTTTTTTAAATATAGATATTAGTAGTTCCTTATGATTGGACTTTAACCGTTATGTGTCCGACAAAATTTTTGCTTTCTTCTACACCGTGCTTTTTAAATGGGCGCTGGGTACCCGGGTACCCTGTCGGCCACATAAGGGTTAAATAAATTTTGGTTGGAAATTTGGAGACATTTCTTCAAACAATTCTCCAAAATTTGAAGCACTGGAGATCCAGAGAATTCTTGGACCAAACCAGATTTTTTAAAGATAAAAACATCCCTGGATAAAATGCTAGATATATTGCTAGTAGAATTACAGGAGAAACTGAAGAATGGTTGAAAGAAATATTTGCAAAATTACAGGTGGGATTGGTTATATATATCGTGATTAAAACTGACCGTGATATTCTCAGAAACATTCTAAAAGATTTCACAGAAAAAATTGGCATACACAGCCATTAATGAAAACACAATGGATTTTTTGCGTATCTAAATAAGTGTTGGTGATATTCAGGTCAACAAAAGCATACAACTTTTTGCAATCCAACTAACATTTGGGTGGTTCTGAGGAGCATTGCTAAACTTAAATTACTACATTTTTATGTTAAAATGGTTCTTAGGTACCGTCAAGGCACCATTCACCGTGGATCTAAGAGGATTCGGGGCAAATAAGGGCTGTCATTTGACACCAGTCTCATAAACATTGTTGGTGCCGCTTTTAATTGCCTTCATTATAGGTTAAAATTAAAGCAATATCCACAGAAGTAGAAAATTTTTCACAAAATTTGGTGATATAGTACAATTAGTAAAGTGTAGTAGGGTCGCCTAATTCCGTGGTAGGTCACCATTCACCGTGGTAGTAGGGACCCATTCACCGTATATGAGAAATTTTATTCTTCTTTGTTTGAAAATGATCAAAACAACCCAGCCAAGGAAATTTTCTTCGTTTTAATTCATTTCAAGTAATAACTTGCAATATTTTATTAGAAAAACGGATGTTCAAATACTCGATTTTTTCTAGATATATGGGACAATATGGGGCACGGTGAATGGAGACCATTGATTTTTAGGGTACCCATTTACCGTGCCTTTTTGTTTCAATTAAAAAGTACGAGTAATCGTACTTTCTTTTTAAACTTACTTCGGTAATGCAAAATACATACCTGATATGTGGATTTAATTGCTTCTTGGTGGAATAGAAACGTTACTACATTTAGTTTATCGCTTAAAACACCTTAGCGCAGTTTTCGTTTTCTCAGTATGAATGCAGTGAACGAGCAGAAACCCGCTTTATGTAAACACACTTTAGTGTCAAAATGATACTTTTAAATGTTTCTAATGAGCTTTTTGACATGGTAACAATACATTAGTGTTGTATTGGTGAAATTGAAGGGAAATTGTCATATCATTCAAACATAATATGAAAACAATGAAAAAATATTTGAAGGCACACGGTGAATGGCGCCTTGACGGTATCCTTCAATCTGTTCGATCTGTTCGATGATTCGACATGCATGTAATAGTTGCAAGAACGTGAGTGACGCGTGCTCCTGCTGCTGCTGATGGCGCGATATTCGATGTAATTCGCAGATTTTTTTTAAGTTTAATTGTTCATAGATAAATGACGTTATCATATTACTCATCATATTACTCTTAAAATATATATTTGAGGTGTGATCATTTAAAAAAACTGTTGTTTTTTAGTAAGAAGGATTTTAAAACAGAAAACTTATGTATGGCGGCATTTCCGGCAGAATTTCTAAAGAACGTAATGTTTTAATTGACGAAATACAATTTTTAGTAGAACCCACATGAAAAATTTGCCTAAAATTCTAGAAATTCTAGTGTGAGTCTTAAACAAATTTCTTGTGAGTCCTCGAGAGGAACTTTTGCCTGAGAAATTGAAGAATTTTTTTTGTAGAATTCTCCAAAATAGTTCTTCACAAAACTACGCTGTCCTGAGCACTCCTGTGGAAGTTCTGATTGAGCTCATGGAAGAGAGTAAAGCGGATATTTTTGTGAAACTTCGCACGAATTGAATGGAAGAATTTCTAGCGGGTTTCTTTCTTGGAAGAATGACTTTTGGATTCCAAATCTCATGGCTTTCGAGGCATTTTGTAATGAAGCTGCTCCTATATTTGCTTTGGGAGTATTATTTGAAATTATTACCCAAGGAGTTTTGTTATTTTCCTTCGCAAACAATGGCCTTGTAATTTTGGAAATGCAAATTTCGCTTTTTATTTATTTATTTATTGGCATAAATTGACCCGGGTCTAGTTGAAGATGAAGATGAAGATGAAACAACATATAGCAATCATTAACGGAGCCAGCTTTTTCTTTTTTCTTACTCGCCTAAACGTACACGAGAAAGAGCGGGATGTAAGAGGAGGCAAGCTGCCTCCTCTTCTTTCTCTTTCTCGTGTATGTTTAGGAGAGTGAGTAAGAAAAAAGACAATGCTGGCTCCGCCAATGATAACAATGATACTTTGGTATATTGTGTGCTTATAACTTTTTTTACAAAAAAAAAACCCTTTCAAGACTTCAGAAATCCTATTGTTCTTTTCTTCATTTTAAAACATCATCCGTGTGGCGCCTAGAATTATACCTAATTAAGTAATGGCTATAGCTCAACAGTAATCAAATGTTGCTGTTTTATAAATGGTCAACCAATATCATTTTTAGTCCACAAGTCATTTGATGTTTTTTATAAGAGACAATCTTAAAGAGCTTTGACCTCCAAAACTAGACGTGTACGCCACCACGCTGCGCCTTTGTGTTTGACTTTTTTTCCACGCCGATGAGAAAACGACAAATTTTTTTTTCTCGCCAGCACTTTACGATTCACCTGATTAGACTTGATAGCAATAATAGCGGTAACTTTTAAACAGTTTGCATTTCTTTCTTGTAAATTTATGTTGTATTTTTGCCTTGAGTTTTTTTTTAATCTTTTGCAAAATTGCTTAAGATTTAATTATCATAATCAACATTTTCAACTGCAACACTTTGAAGATCTTCTTTTTGCAAGACTTTCATGGTAATTTACGTATGAATTTCTTGAAAGTTTACAATTCCCTCGGTATATTGTCGGCTAAACTCCCGTTAGTCTAATGACCGAGGCTTGGAATCGCCTATCCGACGACGGGTTACTTTCCACAATAGCATCTTATTAGATAATATTGCACGGGTTCCTTCAGAAACTTATCCATGAATTTCTCCAAGTGCTTTCCTCTAGAGGAACCTTCAGGAATATCTACAAGATTTTTTCTAGCTAACATTCCATGCTTAAGGGATTTCGTCATAAATTATATTGAAATTTTTGCGGGGTTCAGAAGCATCCACGGATTACAGACAGTTTTTTTTTAATTCATCAGCGATTCAGTAGGAAATATCTCCTAAGTTCCCTTTAGAAATTCTTTCACAGATTTCTTCAAAAACTTCTCCTGAGATTCCTAAAAAAATTCTTAAAAATACAGGACTGATTTTTAAAGGATTTCTTCTAAAATTCCTTGAAAATTCCTCTATTGCTGATTTTTTTATTAATGTATTTTAACGTAAAGCTTATTCTACACTCAGGGAGCGCCCATAAATGACGAACCATTTTTCCATTTTAAACTTTCCGTTACTTCAAATGGAAAACTTTTTGTATGGAACCTTTGAAATGTGTCGTCACACTTTGCTGATCTTGTCTTCCTCCTCAAAGCGTGATATAATTTATTAGAACTTTCTTCTTTATGGGTAGTACGCAGATCGCAAAAAAATCTTGTGCTATCTCGATGTGTGTAAAATTCTGTCAAGGAACCGCTCAAGAGCAAGCGTCGCTTTATTCCAATCAAATGGGGCTTGCTGTGTTCAATTTCTTGACCATTCCGATCACGGAAAAATAATGCACTGAAGGAAAATTACTTGAGCGATTCCTCTTAAAGAGCATACCTCGCATTAGAAATATCTCCAGGAATTTCTTCATAAATTAATCCATGAATTCTTTGAGGAATTCATCGTTATCTTCAAAAAATCATTCAGGAAATCATTGTTGAAGTAGTAGGCAATCACCTTTGCCCAGGGAGTTAGTTAAACCTTTGGCAACCATAGTTTATTTTTTTCCAAACAGTCAGTTCTTGTCGAGACTCTGACCAATGTGGTCGTGAATAAAGTTACTCCCAGAACTTCCGTGTCTGATTCATTCCGGAGCTCCAACTTCAACATTCTTCAATCAATTTACCCAAACAGGTTTTCCTCTATGTATGCATTCATGTATTTTCTCGGAAATTCTTCCAGAACTTCTTTTAAAAAACCTTTAGGAATTTCTCTAGAAATCTTTAGAAACCACTACAGCTAACCCTTTGGAATTTTGTCATGAGGATTTTCTATTATTCTCTGTTCTAGCATCCTATTAAAGAAGTTAAAGTGTTTCTCTAGAAATTCTTCCAGAATTTCCTTAGAAAAAACTGTCAAGTCTTCCTCTGGGTATTCTTTTATAAAATCGATGAAATTAGATGAGTGATTCCTCCAGAAATTAATCTTAATAAAATTCTGAAGCAATCCCACCAAGGGTTTCCCAAGAAATTTTTCCTGGTATTACTCAAGGAATTTCTTCAGGATCATCTTCTAGGCTTTCTTCGGGAATATGCCTGGGATTCTTTTAGATATTCCCCCAGGGATTTGTTTAAAGAATATCTTCAGAGATTTCTAGATAAATTAAACAGAAGATTTACCTTGATTTTTTTTCGAACATTCTCTCAGAAGTTCCTCCACGGATTCTTTTTGAAATATCTTAAGAAATTTCTCCAGAAATATCTCCAGAGACTTATTCAGTAGTTCAAGGATTTGTTTTTGTGAATGTCAATATGAGATTTCATCAGAAGTTCTGCCATGGATTTTTAAGAATTCCATGTGGAGCCTACATGGCTCCTCCAGGAATTCCTTGGAAAATTTTGTTCGGAGATACTGAAGAAATTTCTAGTAGGCTTCTTTATGGTACTGCTCCTGCGGTCCGTTTAGAAACATCTCAGATATTCCTTCATGGATTTTACAGAAGTATTTCATGAAATTACAAATACTAGAGAAATTTTTCTAGGATTCCCTGAAGGAATTTCCAAAGTTATTTCTGGAGATACTTCTGGAGATTCCAAGATTTTTTTTTTAATTTCCTAAAGCGATTCCTGAACAAAATTCTCTGGAATTATATTCTAAAGAATTTTTTAGAGGAGTTGTTACAGGAATCTCTAAGGAATACTTGGAGGAACTCCTTGAGATGGCTCTGAAGAAATTCCTAGAATAATTTTATAAGGAAAAAAAATCTGAAGTAATCTTTGAAGGAGTTTTTGAAGAAACCCCTGGAGATAACTGTGGCGAAATTCATAGAATAATTTTTTGAGACGCTTTTAACTTTTCAGGACGCGCGCCATCAAGCAGCTGAAACTGCACTGCGCTAGCGCTGTATACGACGAACGAGTTTTTTTTTTGTAGTGTTGTACTTTTTATAACGGCGCGCGCGCAGAAGGGTTAAAAGAATTCAGTGACAAATTGTCTGGTGGAGTTTCTGCAAAAAAAAAATAGAATCACTGGGCAGATTTCTAAAGCACACTCTTAAGGTATTTCTGAAGTGAATTCGGAGTGAAAACTGCAAACAAAAGTATTGGAGAAGGTCTTAAATAAATTTCTAAATAATTTTTTGAGGGATTCTTGGAGGATATTTTCAAGCAAACCAAGAAGAACTGCTGAAGATACATCTGGAGAAGTTCTTGACAGATTTTTTTTGAAAATGTGTCTAGGAATGACTGGGTGAAAACTGGCGAAACTCTTGGAAGACTATCTTGAAGAATATCTGGAGAAATTTCTAGAGGAGTTTGTGGAAAAATTTAAAAACTACATGGAAGAAATTCCAAAAGAATTCCTGGAGGTTTCCTTGAACGAATTCTTGATGAAATTATTCCTGCAATAATTCCATTTTTTTTTTGAGAAACTATTGGAAAAATTTCAGAAGATAGTTATTTACGTAACGACTTGCAGAAGGTTGATTTTTCAGCACGAGTCGAACAACGAGGCTTGCCGAGTTGGATAAATATGAAGAGTGCTGAAACATGAGTTTTGCAATGAGTTCCATTCAAAATTTTATGCAATGATTTTTTGTTTCATTATACAACTCATTTCAGTTGCATTATGAACCAGTTCGGAAAAATTGGCCATTATGATACCAAGCTGAATTATGTAAAATAAAAATTGTGATAGTGAATTGCATAAAATCTTAAAACAACTCCTAGAGGTAGACTCTATTACAGTGATGTTCCGATTTTATCACGCCTTCCGCGCGTCAGTCCATCATTTTTCGTTCATTTGCTGTTTCATTTGAGAGCAAGTGTCTCTCCCCCTTCTTCAAGATGAATGTGAAGGCGTGTTTTGCAACGTTAAAAATATTGAAAATGCATGTAGATTTTGTAGAATATTTAAAAAGGAGTTTTGAGAAGGGGCGTTATAAAATCGGAACAATACTGTATCATTAAACAATATTGAATTTGCCGGTCGCTAGCAGCATATAGTGTTCTAGAAGTTTTTCAAGACCGGAACAACCGGATTATTGGTCCATGAAATAATATTTTGCTTAATAACTAAAGAATATCACCCTGATTAGGAAAAATCATCCAAAAAATGTACAAAAAGTTAAATATTGAAATAATTTCCTTGGGGCGCACCAGTACATGGGGCACATAGCACAGACATGCGAATTTGTGAATTTCTACCTTGAGGAATCTTTTATAAATTTCCTGGAGAACGCATGCAAGAAATCTCTCAGAAATGTATAGCAAAATTATTGTGGGTGATAGTTAATATTGAAACACATGATTTCCTTACGTGGCGTACACGTCTATCCAAAACAATATAATAAAGGTATTGGTGTATGTGGTCCGAAAATGGTAACCAGAAAATCAAAGATGCCAATCCCGGAATAAAATCAAATTTCGTTCCTAAATTTTCAATACACAATTTCCGGATTCCAAACACCTTCTCCCATGCCATCATGTGTACCATACTATTCCACACAATGTTTTAAAGCCCAAAACGCCCCAAAACAGTCGCCATATTGGATTTTTCGATCATCATTTTTACCCTTCGTTTCTGCTAATCTAACATTCTAATATTGCCTGGTTTCAGAGTTCATAAAACAATTATAATATTGATCGGTTTGCTTCTTTGAGTTTTCTGGTATACCCGAACATACCAAATATGCTCACAGCTGTGAAAATTCACAGCCTTCACTTTCCAAACAGTGCGATTTGCCTAGCATCTTCTCGGTCACGGTCACAAATCTGAAAATTCATCATACGCAGCGGTCTGAATATGCAACTCAGTGTTCACTCAGTTTTAGATAACATGTGATTCTCAATTGAGCACTAATCAGATTTGGTCATAAGGGGATTGCAAACCAGGGGATTTACTTTGTCCCCCTTTCTGTTACCCTAATTATTACCAAAGCTTCACTCTTGCACGATACAAATAATAACAAATCTGTTTATTGTTCCTAATTAAAAATCGCCTGCATCCTACTAACGATGTTCACTGACCCAGCAAAACCGCCAAAGTCAACCGTTTATTGCTTAGCTGGACGACACGCGAACGCCATACACAAAGTTTCCATTTTTTGCCTCGGTCGGTCGCCGGCATGTGTGCTGGGTGTGCTGTGTAGCCAGAAGTGATTACTTTTAACGACGTTAGGCAAACTGCCGACAATCGTGCAGAATATCATCACATTATAAGAATGTTTTTCACCTGTGTTCTATGCATGCGCATGGTGATTTTTGCGCAAATATTATCTAGCCCTCCTGTTACGCCAGCAGCAACGGTAAGTGACGCAAATGTTGAAGATGATGAGATGGAGTGCTTCCCCATTGATTCCCTCAATGTCGGCGCAAACAGGTTTTTCTAACTAAAAACAGTTCGATGAAATGTCGTGTCTCTCCAGTACTGTGAAGTGCACATTGAAACGGAAATTTTAAGGCCACCTAGAAAGTGATACCTGCCGCCCGTGCCACGGGTCATAACCGAGTTCAAGTTCTTGTTCGGAACGGAATCTATCAGAAACACAATCGTTATCCGCTTCGATGGTGCGGTGGCGATCTAGTTTCGTGTTAATCCCCGTTCTGCATGCATCGGAACAATTAATTTATCTAGGTATAGAACAGGTGTGCAGCTTGGGTTGCACGTTTCCTGACCTTGTCAGACTGTGCTGTCACTGACTGCCGCCTAGTTCCTGTCTGTCGGTCAGTGTGTTCTATCGCATCCGTTCTGTTTCCCGTGCGGTGTTCGATTCATTGTAGCAATCGATAAGCGCAAATCTTTTATCGAGTTATAGGGAACGATTGGCTGGGGTTTCCCTCTTTGGGGTTCGCCCCTAAATGTACTTAATTGACAGATAGCAGCACCGACATATTTGCAATTGTCAGGTTGGCTACAAATCGGTATGCACACGATGTTGATCGAATGTAGTACCTCTACCTGTTCCATGACAAACGGAGGCTACTGACCAAGTTGTTTCCAACTGCTAGTCGTGTAATGAATCCAGCTAGTTTTGCCTGTTTCATAGCGCAGCAGTTAGCACGTGCTGAAATTTACATGAGGAAATAATGGCTATGCGCTTATTGCAAGACACGTTTTGCAAATTTGATTGATCATGAAATATCCAGGTTCAATGCCATTGATTTATCTTCGAAGCATGATTACTAGGTGAACGTCGAACGTCATCGCCATTGCAATACGAATACGTACCTATATTCAACAGACATGTTAGGTCAAAACAATACGACGCGCTCAAAATAGCCACAGCTACAAACGCGCGGGTATTCAACAAGACCATGCTGTGGGTGCTGAGTTCGATTTCCGGACGAAGTTGCTGGAAACTTTCACCTACGCCGGGCAATCTGAATGCCAAAGGGGATTTGGCTCTGTGGATCTCATTAGTCGGTTTGCTTATATACTATTGAGTCTACTTCGGATGTCAGTTGTGATGATTCGGGAACAGCCCAACTATACTACAGGTTCCAAGAATCACCACTTTCAGGATGCCTTTCAGGTCCTTCTTCAATCCCAGCTCGTCTTGGAACCTTATGAGAGATTTAGGGACAACTCCGGTTGCCGAGACGACAACCAGAACTATAAGGATGTCCTCCAGGTGCCACATCTGCTTCAACCCTTCCCTATGTCGTGATATTTGGTTATCTTGCCGGAGAACGCTGATTGAACATTATGGTCTTACGGTACAGCGATGTTGATGAGGGTTACCCGCTTCATCCTTTTGTCGTAAACCACAATGTCGGGCCGGTTGGCACGAATGAGGTCGTCCGTAATGATCTCGCGATCCCAGTACAGCTTTATGCAACGATTTTCCAGAACCGGGTCCGGCTGGTACTTGTAGTAGGGTACAAATCTGTCGACCAAGTTGCGCTTTAAAGCAAGCTGTTGGTACACAATCTTGGCAACTTCGTTGTGACGATCGAGGTAGGCAGATCCAGCTAACACTGAACAGCCTGCAACGACATGCTCGATCGTTTCTCCTACTGAATTGCAGTTCCTGCAGCGGTTCTCCACGTCTTCGTCCAATATGTACCGCCGATAGTTCTTCGTCGCAATTACCCGGTCCTGGATGGCTACCATGAAACCTTCTGTTTCCGAGAAGAGGTCACCCCGCACCTGCCACGCGTTCGACGCCGCCTTATCGATGTGCTCGAGCTCCAGTTGATGGGGTTTAGCGTGGTTCAAAAAATCGTTTTTGCGCCACACCGCTTATTCGATTCGTAACCAGATTCTAAGCCTTCTCCCAAAAAATGAGCTGATTTGGTTGAAAACTGAGAGTGCACAAGCCCTTCAAAGTTTGTATGGGAATTACTATGGAAAACGACATTTTTCATTCAATCGACCGTACCATTTCCCCAAGTGCCCTAGAGTGTTAGTTGACTCTTTGTACTCCTAGGCTATTCTATCAGCTACAACTTTGCCGAAGACCACATTCAAATCAGACGCATCATTAATTAGTTATCGATTTTTATCCAGAATGAAAATCTTGGATCATGATGATTATTCTATTTGATGGGCATCACTGCAATTTGCCTTGAAGTAGCCATGATTTATGGGAGCTATCTTTGGCGCCATGTGCAGCAATGTTGTCTGCTGGGAAGTTGAACAATCACTGTTAAAGTTTCTGCAGTTGGATAAAAATTGATAACTAATTTATAAGGCGTTCGATTTGAATGTGGTCTTCGGCAAAGTTGTAGCTGATAGAGTAGCCTAGGAGTACCAAGGGTCAATCAACACTCTAGGGCACTTGGGGAAATGTTACGGTCAATTGAATAAAAAACGTCGTTTTCCCATAGCAATTCTCATACAAACTTTGAAGGACTTGTGCACTCTCAATTTTCAACCAAATCAGCCCATTTTTTGGGAGAAGGCTTAGAATCTGGTTACGAATCAAAAAGGCGGTGAAGAACAAAAACGATTTTTTGAACCACGCTAATGGGGGTGCGTCCCACGCAACTCCTTCTGCTTCCACGTTACGATCATCTCATCAACGATCTTGATGTCGCAGTTCAGCTGGTAATCCTCTTGCGCCAGATGCAGGGGGCTGTAACCGTGGTCAGCTTCACATACAGTGCGATACATTTCATGACGGTTCTGGCTTTGTATGAAATATGCCCGCAACTGCTGGATCTGGGAGACACATAGTGCCTGGATATTGGTGACGCCTTTTCCTCTGCGCGTGGCAGGGTGACTCTCTCGATGGATGACTAAGGATGGCGCATGCGGTGCTTGGTGAACGCCACTCGTACTGATCGTTCTAACGCCTCGAGGTCAGTCTTGGTCCACTTCACCACCCCAAAGCTGTAGGTCAACAGGGGCACAGCAAACGTGTTGATCGCCTTCATCTTGTTGCCGACGGACAGAAAGCTCCTCAGAACACAGTTGACACGATGCAAGAACTTGTCCTACAGTTCCTTCTTGATCGCTGTGAGGCGAATACCTCTCAATTGCAGGAAGCCGAGGTATTTGTACGCTTCGCCTTCAACCATATTCCGAATCTCCTCCTGTTAGTTGACGCGGAAACAGCTGGCGTACACTACTTGACCCCGGCGAAGATGGACTGACCAACATTTGTCAACTCCAATCTCCATCCGGATGTCGTTGCTGAACACCGTCACAAGCTGCAACAGTTGATGCAACTTCTGTACTGATTCCGCAAACAGCTTCCGGTCGTCCATAAAGAAGGTGTGGGTTATTCTTGTACTCCTTCCCCCACTTTTCAGTTGGTAGCCATACTTGCATTGGTTGAGTGCTCTGCTGAGGGGGTTCATCGTAAGGCAGAACCATAGCGGACTAAAGGTATCGCCTTGAAATATCCCCCTCCTGATGCTGAGAGTTCTGGACCGCAACACAGCTGTTCCGTCGGTAATTTGTAGGGACGTGCTCCACATCCCCATAGCGTGTTGCATCATCCTGATGACGTTCCCGTCTACCTTGAACAACTGCAATATCTTAAGAAGGTACGAGTGCGGTACTTAGTCGTACGCCTTCTTGTAGTCGATGTACGCCATGCTCAGGTTCCTCTGCTTTTCGGTGGCTTGACCCACAATGACTGCATCTATGATGACCTAGTCTTTGCAGCCTTGCGTGTTTTTGCGACACTCTTTTTGTTTCTTGGTCATCACGTTGTTGGCATCGCAGTGGGCTTGTATCCTCCTCGCTATCACCGACGACAGCACTTTGTACAGACTTGAAAGGCACGTTATTGGTCTGGGTCAGCTGTGTTTCGGTCCTTCGGTAGAAGATAAGTGATACCCCAGGTAATGAACTCTGGTAGCTGCGTAGGATCTTCTAGCACCATGTTGAAGCATTCCGCCATCCGCCCATGAATCGTCGTGAGTTTTTTATAACAAAAATTTTACACGAAATCGGGTCCTAATGCAGCCCAATTTCTGGTATACCTGGTAGCCTCACGGATATTCTGGGTCGTTATTACGATCGCAGCCATGTCTCCAACTCCATAACACTGTCGTTCTTCTTCTGCCAACCACATTCCATCGTCGCTGTGCTGCACAGGGTTCTCCCACAGATTGGCCCAGAACTGTGTGACGTCGCCAATCTCCGGAAGGCCTTGTCCATAATCAGGCTTGCCGTTTCGGATGCAGTTGTAGAACTCTCTTTCGTTAATGTTGAACATCCGGTTTTGTTCTTTCCGCTTCAAACATTCTCCATAACGCCGCAATCGTTTCACAAGAGCACTCAACCGCTGTACGTGGGTGTCGAGGATCTGCAATGTAGCGACCCGGTTCTCCAAACGCCGCATCCACGTGGGTTTTTGTATGCTGGGGCGTGTGCGACATTCACCGTCTCCTTGCGGGCGCGTCCATAATCCCAGCGTCTTGACAACAGCCACCGCCGCGCTGAAAACACAGTAAGCTGCAAATCCTCGAGGTTCTGTACAGCCTCCAAGTACTGTGGCAAAATATCCTGGTTTAGGATGCTTACAGCTACAGCACTTGTTGACCGACAGGAATCCCGCAGCTTTGGTATTCAGTGCCGGGACATGGAGTCTGTCCCACAGACTACTGTGGACTTGTGGAGCGCTAGCTCATCTCGTAGTTGCTGTCGATGTATATCCGTTGTGGGTCCTGGAGCAGTGGGTGAGAGCATTCGACAATGTCAGTTAGGCGCTAATGAGAAATCAGTGTCGACTTAACCTACACTGCTTCACATTCGGTGAACAGATCATAGCACAAGCCTATAAGTTGTACTCCAGGAATTTGTCTGTGGTCATCCGCAAAGTTAACATCTGACCCGTCGATGATCGGCTCTTCTAAAAATCAGCCTGGTTGTCGCCGACAAATGACTCGATAAGTGTAGAATTAGCTTAAAAATTAACTTAACATAGTTTTAAAAAAATACAAATGACTCGTTAAGTCTGCTGAACGACAATATCTAAAAAATCAACAAGTTTTTGCTGGCTTCCAGCCATCTAGATTTGGAGTGTAACGAATCCTGCAACGCCAAAAACTGCGTAGTAACATCCAAGTGATAAAAACTAAACAGCGTTGACGCGCTCACATAAGGATTCCCCCACTGACGCATGACGACAAGTCGTGATTGATGTTTAATCCAGCTGAAACGTTATATTTATTAACACCTCTTTTTAAGCAGATACCGTAAAGGTTATGCTAATGCCGGAATTTAGCAACCGAATGAAAAAAACGTGTGCCAATAAGATACATGCATTCCATCCAATACGTAATCACTCGGAATGGAATTTTCAGCAATCAGTGATGCAAAAATAAGTGAATATTATCCCCAGCGGGTTGGATGTCCTAAGCTGTCCAATCTATCAGAAAATGCACAGCTGGAGTGTTCTAATTACAAAGGGATGAATTTGGCGTACAAGATGCTGCCACCCATACAGCCGATGCGGTAAGCATTACCATGCTGAGGGTAATGGGTTCGATTCCTGATCGGTCCAGATACTGTTCCGTAATAAAATTTTTCTTGATTTCCTTGGGCATAGCATATGTTTAACCTGTGGATAACCCCAGACAAATTTCGGGAATACCTGACTCATTGCTTTAAACGCAGCTATAAAATACCTATATGACCGTTATTGCAGTTAATGAAGTATTCAACTACTTGATTCGATGAGTGCCATTGATACGTAAGTATGGTACTATCTTCCCAGTTTCGTCTACAATCTCTGCTACTGTCAGTCACCCGTGATGTGACGTAGAAATCTAATCAATCTTCCGACGCTACACACTGAAATCACGTGTGTGGTGTATACACTCTTTAGTCGGCTTTGCTACTTTTACCAGATCACCTTAAGTGCCTCATCGGGGTACCCTTCACCTTCATAAACGACAACGCGATCCATACGAATGTGAACCAATCACGCCGATCGGAACGATTTGCTCATAATCTGTTAATTCGTTTATTTGCAAACAATAATTATCATTCCCGACGCCGCCACGCTGCGCCGTGGCTTAGGTATATGGGTAATGTCGCCCGACGACGTTTTACGTCATAGCGAAGCGATCGATGGCGGCGCAGGGTATCTTCTAACAATGTGTGTGGTTAAGACTTTTTTTTTCAACGGGTTGGATTTATTCAGGAATGTAAAAGGTTAAGAAACCGAATCCAGCCGTCGTCAGTCGGTGGCGTCAATGGTTAAGCATCGACTGTGTTCCTTTCTTGGGGATGTCGGGGTATATTGCGTTTTCTGATATTAATATTAGTTTTTTGCCTTTCTCGTACACTAAGTGTACTGGAAAGGCTATATGTTCACTCCAAAAATGACTTTCTGATAGAAGGGCCGGAGGGTCAAATCATATATACCAATCGACTCAGCTCGACGAATTGAGGTGATGTCTGTGTGTGTGTATGTGTGTGTGTATGTGTGTGCGTGTGTGTATGTGTGTCTGTATGTGTGTGTACAAAAAACTCACATCACTTTTTGGCAGTAAACCTCATCCGATTTCAATGACCGACGGTTCATTCGACGCGGAATCTGGTCCCATTGTTTCCTATTGAAAATGGTTCGGATCGGTTCAGCCGTTCCGGAGATATGGCCATTTAGGTGTTCCGGAACGGTACCCCAGGAAGGGACGAGATATGAAAATGCATCAAACCTATGCATGCGACACATCAAACCACGGCATTTTCGATAACCTGATGAGCGGTAAGCAGGAAAATAGTCTCAGACTATATCTGAACCGGTAGTGTTCCCGAACCGGTTCTGGGCGTCCCGCTAGAAGTGGCCAATATACAATTGTACCAAACCCATGCAAGCGACACATCAAACCACGGCATTTTAGATGACCTGATGGACATTGAGCAGGAAAACCATCTCAGACCATATCTGAACCGGTAGTGTTCCGGAACCGGTTTTAGTCGTCCCGCTGGAAGTGGCCAAATATACAAGTGAACCAAACCCATGCATGCGACACATCAAACCACGGCATTTTTGATAACCCGATGAGCGGTAAGCAGGAAAATAGTCTCAGATCATATCTGAACCGGTAGTGTTCCGAAACCGGTTCTAGGCGTCCCGCTGGAAGTGGCCAAATGTACAATTGAACCAAACCCATACATGCGACACATCAAACCACGGCATTTTCGATGACCTGATGACAATGAGCAGGAAAACCATCTCAGACCATATCTGAACCAGTAGTGTTCCGGAACCCGTTCCGGGGCTCCCGCCAAAGTGGTTAAATCTGAAAGAGAAACAAACCCGTACATGCGTCACATCAAATAGCGGCTTTTTAGATTACCTAATGAACGGCCAGCAAGTGTTTCGGAATCGGTTTTGAGTGGCCGGAAGAGGCCAAATGTAAAAGTAAACCAAATCCAGGCATGTGACACATCAAATCGTGGCTTTTGCGATAACCTGATGAACAGTTAGCTAGAAAATAGCCTTACGTCACACTAAAGACAACTGGTAGTGTTCCGGAATTGGTTCCGAGAGTCCCGTCGAAATTGTCAACCCCTGCATGTGACACCTTCAATTTGCAGCGTTTTTGGTTAACCGATGAGCAGTTAACAAGACAATAATGATAGACCATATTTGGTTCAGCCGGTAGTTACCCGGAATCAGATCCGGGTAGTAAAATGTAAAATTTAACCAAACCCATGGATGCGGTACATCAAATCACGACCAGTCTTGTAAACATTCGTCACTTTTTACTACCTTCATTTCGTTGCCGCAGTCGGGTGTCAGTCGGCTTTGTTACATTCGTGCGCTATCGTTACCTCTTACCTACACACAACACGAGCAGTAGAACGAAAATCAATAAACATAAGAAAGGGTCAAATCAATGTCATCTGACACGATGACATGTGTCTAATTCTAGCTTTACGCATAGAGTTTCAGCCAATTCCGATTATGAATGTTAATATTAGTTTATTATTGCATGTTGCATTGAATACGACACACAGATGGGCAACATAGCTCTTATTATGGAAGAAACAGGAATAACAAAAGCCGAACCGTCTCCCGAAGCCGCTATCATGGTGAAGTGCATTCGTTTGACATTTTTGTTTCGAACAGTAGTTTTATTGCTTGTGTTGCGAATGTCGGAGACAAAGGAGGCCGAATATCGACGAAAAGGTTCAAATGACTGTGATCTCTAACAAGACTGATCACGACTTATCGTCAACCTGATGGAAAAATAGGGTCAGACCACATTAGATTCCTGGTAGCGGATTGCGGGTTCAGCTGTGGCTTCGAAAGTGGTTAGAAGTAAAAGTGAAGCAAACCCATTCATGCGATATATCACATCGCGGTGATTAGGTAAAGGTGAATAAATAGCAATAAAAAATTCTCAGACCATAATTGGGACAACCGGTAGTGTCATGGTCCATGACTCATGGAATCAGATCCGGCTATCCCACCGGAAATTACCAAATATAAAAATGAACCAAACCCATACATACGACACATCAGATCGCAGATTTTTTGATAATCTAATGAACGGTTAGCAAGAAAATAGCCTTAGATCACATTGAAGACTAGCTGTTGTGTAGCAGAACCAACGTTCATGTGAAAAATTAAATCGTGGCTTTGTTTAATGGCCTGATAAACATTAGGTATGAACAACAGTGACGAATAGGTCTAAGTTCTCATATATGAGAACAAAATGTAGACAAAACTAAAGCGATCTCATCAAATCGTACCATTTCAGATTCCTAAGGTGTAAATTTATAGCAGGATGGGTCAACGTTGAATGGAAAAATAAGAATTTGATCGCGTCAACAGAAGATGGTGGCTGTTTTGGGGAATTTTGAGCTCTTCAACTATGTAAAATAAGTGTATTTGGTATGGGAAATATGTTCGGAGTCCACCAGAGTATCCAAGATAATGGCCCAGTATTCAAGTTAGTGCCTATTTTATAGGATTTTTAATTCTTGCATTATAGGTATATTTTGTATGAAAATATGTCCAGAATTCAAAATTTGTAATCAGAAAACCCAAGCTGTGCGCTGTTTCACAAGGTCTGCAATATGACTATAGTTTGAACGGGGAAGAATGCCGACCTTCGTCCAAAACTGGTAACCAGAAAATCATAAACGACTTGCCAAAATTCAACACGGCGACTATTTTATGTAATTTTAGGTGCAGAGTCCAAAAATGAATACCAGAACATCCATGGCGGTTAGTTTAGTTGGGGTAGATATCCGGAGTCATTAAATGATGACCGGAAAATTTAAAATGACGTTTCAAAATTTTGCGGCTTCATGACACTTGTTTGGTTTGAGTTTTGGATCGTTGTCTTATATTTTCTAATATAAAATGTATCCATATTGAGTAGATTTAGCAAACAGTTTTCATTTTGTATTTATGTTAATGTCATCAACAGGTCGCTCGAGTTTTGTTGAAAGGATATTTTAAAGCACGAGAAAGGCACCATCACCGCTAGGTGGATTAATTAGGGTTTTTTTGAATAAGTGTTGCTCATGCACATGTTCATGCTCAACACAAAATTGTATTGGATAGGATGCAAATAAACGTTATATGCATTTGTATAGCATCAGTGTTGTTAATTGTCATGAATTTCACGTGACTTTAGCATTTGAATAATGCTAATATTACGCTCCCCACTTCGAAGTATCATGGAAAGCTATTTGTTTTAGTGACTTTTTATGACTTCTGGAGCTCACCATCATATTTCTCTTTAAATGAAGCAACTAGCTTATTATATAATTTTGGCATTTTGTAAAACTTATCAGGTTCTACGAACATACTCATTTCTAAAGAAACCATGTTCATCGATGAGCGCCCATATAGCCGAAGAGATAAGCGCTCAGGTATTCAGCTAGACCATTCTGAGGGTCACGGGTTCCGAATTGAGGAGCAGGCTTTGTCCTAGTTGGGACGTTGCGCTTAGAAAAAGAAGAATAAAGTTCAACAATCGATTTTCACATTTCGATGACATTAGGAAAATAAATCACGTGGTTTGATTGATACCGATTCCCCCTCTTGTGCGGTTGTAACTAACTTTCGAGTGGAATGGCTTATCATCGAAAAAGCACACATGTGAGTGCAATGCATACAACGCACTTGCATATATTTGAACAGTAAAAACTAATCCGGAAGAAATTTAAACCCCGAGAATCACGACATAAACTATCCTTCATGCACAGAGACAAGAATAGGTTCATAACAACCCACTCATTTTTGTCGTCGTTCTTTTGGATGAGAAGACAAGAGAATACTTGATTCCGTGGTGGCCCTGACCTGACATGTGGTGCAAGGTTATTAATATCGGGATTTTCGCGTGCAATAACGCAGTAATGTATGCAACTTTTCAAGTACATATCTCCACACCGTGAAAAGTAAAAGCCGCTTCAGGAAGAATTCAACGTGAATACCGCATGGCAGTCGTCGTTCTCATCTGCTTCAATGGCTCTTCCCATGTGAAGAGATCTTTCTTTATAAGAACTATTTATGCAGGACGTGGCCTTCCTCTCTGTGGAAAACCGCGACCTTGTCTGGGATAGAGGAGCATTTCTGTAAACGTATGTATAAATAACGTTGCTACCAACATTATTGTCCTAGCTAGGATTTTTTTTCTGGAAGGGGCGGCATTGTCGCCCGATACCTATGTGAATATGCAAAACAACATTGCAGTTTTGAGGAATCAAAATGACTGTTTAAGATTTGTTCCTACATAGTTCCGTAAACTATATGAGTATAAACAGTTCCTGGAGGAGTTTCCGAAACTCCTTCAGGAACTGTTTAGAGATTCCCATAGGAATTCCTCTTGGCATTGCTTTCGAGATTCGGAAACTCCTGCATTGATTCCTTCAGGAACTGCTACTACATATTTTAAGGATTGCTTCAGGATTTCCTCCAGAATTTCGGCGATTTCTTTAACACTTCCTTCTGGGATTTCTTCAGTAATCAATCCTTGAGTTTCTTTCTGGGATTCCTCCAGGAATTCCTTCGTTCCAGGATTCCTCTGTGAATTTCTTCAGGGATTCGTCTAAAAATTTCTACAGGGATTCGTCCAGGAATTCGTCTAAAAATTCCGCTCGTGATTCCTTAAGGAATTCCTCCTGAGATTCCTCCAGGAATTCTTTCAGGAATTCCTCTAGGAATTCTTTCAGGGATTCCTCTAGCGATTCAAACTGAAGGTTCTTCAGTGATTTTTCAAGAAAATCCTCCAGAAATTCCTTCAGGGATATCTCCAAGGATTCCCCCAGGGATTCCTCGTGGAGTTTATGCAGGGATTCCTCCAGGAGCTCCTCTGTAGATTTCTCAAGGATTCCTCTAGAAATTTTCTCCAGAGATTCCTCCAGGTATTCCCCTAGAGATACCTCAAGGAAT
>NW_026917402.1:0-25000 GCF_035046485.1 Aedes albopictus
ATTGATGGATCTTTCATGGAGTTTCTACAAGAATTCTTCCATAATTTCCTTCTGAAATTCCTCCTGGAATGCTTTGGGGGATCCCTCCTGCATATCATCCCTCCTACCCAGAATGATTCCCTTCGAAAGATTCTGCTAAAATTCCTTCGAGGATTCCGCCTGGAAATCCTCCGGATATTCCTACCAGAATTCTTCGGAATTTTCCCTTGAGATTCCTGCAGGGATTTCTCTTGTAATTTCTTCGAGGATTCCTCTTGGACTTCTTTCAGGGGTACTCCTGCACTTCCTTCGAGGATTCCACCTGGAATTACTTCGGTAATTCCTCCTGGAATATCTTCGGAGATACCTCTTGTAATTCCTCCGTAAATTCCTCCTGAAATTCTTTCTAGGATTCCTCCGGATATTCCATCGGAGATTCCTCCTGGTATAACTTCGGAGATTCCTCCTGGAATTTCTTTGATGATTTCTCTTAGAATTTCTTCAGAGATTCCTCTTGGATTTCCTACAGGAGTCCTTCTGGAATTCCTTCGCAGATTTCTCCTGGACTTACTATGGGGATTTCCGCATGGAAATAATTTGGAGATTTCTCCCAGAATTCTCTTAGGGGTTCCCTCTGGGATTCCTGCAGGGATTTCTCCTGTAAGTTCTTTGGGGATTTCGTCTGAAATTCCTTCAGGAAATCCTCTGGAGTTCCGCCAGGTATTCCTTCTGGACTTCCTTCAGGGATTCCTCCTGGACTTCCTTAGGGAATTTTTCCTTGAATTAATTCGAAGGTTCCTCATTGAATTCTTTCGGGGATTCCTTCGGCGATTCCACCTAGAGTTTTTTCGCGAATTTCTCCTGAATATCCTTCGGGAAATCCTTCTGATATTTCGGTGGGAATATCTCCTGAAATTTCTACTGGAATACCCTATGGAAGTTTTTTGGAGGTTCCTCCTGGATTTCCTTCGAAGTTACCTTTTGGACTTTTTTTGGAGATTCTTCTTCGAATATCTTCGGAGATTGTTCCTAGTATTACTCATGGAATTTCTCCAGGAATTGCTCAGTGGAGTTTCTTCGGGGATTTCTCTTAGAATTCCTTCGAGGTTTCCTTCTGGACTTCCTGCAGTAATTCCTCTCAGAATTCCTTCGAGAATTTCATCTGGAAGTCTTTCAGAGATTCCTTTTCGATATTTTTCGTTAATTCCTCCTAGAAATACTTTGGAGATTTTTCTCAAATTCCCTTGGAAATTCCCACTAGAATTATTTTTGGGATTCCTGCTGGAATTACTTAGTGATTCATAGCTGGAATTCCTTTGGGAATCGTGCTGGAGTTCTTTCAGGATTGTCTTTGGCAATTCTTGCGAGGATTCCTCCTAGAATTATTTCAGGAGCTCCTCATCGAATTCCTACGAGGATTCCTCCTGGAACTCCTTTGGGGATTCCTCCTAAAATTCCTTCGGGGATTCCTCTTGAAATTCATCCAGGGATTCTTCATGGAATTCCTTCGAGGATTTCTCTTGGAATTCCTTCGCGGATTTCTCCTAAATATTTTTCGATGATTCCTCCTAAAATTTTTTTTTTGATTTCTTCCCGATTTTCTTTTCAAATTCTTTATGAAATTCCTTGGGGGATTCTTCTGGACTTCCTTCATCCTCCTGGTATTATTTCGGTAATTCCTCCTGATATTCTGTCGTGGATTCCTCCTGGAATTTCTTCGAGGTTTCCTCCTAGAATTCCTTTGGTGATTCCTCTTAGAATTCCTTTGGAGATTCCTCTTGAAATTCTATCAGAAATTCCTCATGGAATTCCTCCAGAATTCCTCATGGAATTCCTCCAGAATTCCTCCTGGAATTCCTTGGAGATTTCCATATCGAATTTCTTCGGTAATTTCTCTTAGAATTCCTTCAAAAAATTTCTCCTGAAATTTAAGGATTATACACAGAGTTACTTTGGGGATTCCTTCTTGAATTTCTTTTGAGATTCCTCCTGAATTTCCTGTGGGGCTTCGACTTAGAATTCCTTCGGGGTTTCCACTTGAAAAATCTTTAAGGATTCCGTTTGGAATTCCTTCGGATTTTTTTTGCGGGATTCCTGCAGGATTTTTCCCCTTTTTTTTCTTGAGATTCCTCCTAGACTTTCTTCAAAGATTCCTCCTGAAATTTCCTCGAGGATTCTTCGGAGATTCTTCCTAGAATTTTTCCGATGATTCTTTCTGGACTTCCTTCGAAGATTCCTCCTTAAATTCCTGGAATTCTTTCTGGGATTTCTCCTGATATTCCGTCGGAGATTCCTTCTGGAATTCGCTCTAGGAATTCCTTTGGTGATTCTTCTTCGAGTTTCTTCAGAGCTTCCTTCTTAAATTTCTTCGGGAATCCCTCGCGGAATTTCTTAGGAAATTCCTCTTAGAATTCCTTCAGAGATTCTTGCTAGAATTCCTTCGAGGATTCCTCGTGGAATGTTTTCAGCAATTCCTTTTACAAGTATCTCAGGAATTTCTCCGGTAATTCCATTAGAGATTCCTCCTGGTCGTTTTACGTTGATTCCTCTTAGAAATCCTTAGAGAGGATTCCTTCTCGAATTCCGTCGGGGATTCCTCCTAGAATTCCTGCTGTAATTCCCTTTGGATTCCTGCTTGAATACATTTGGGGAATCCTCCAGGAATTTCTTTAGGATTTCCTTCTGAAATTCCCCGATAATTCCAATCAAGGATTTCTTCAGAAGTTTCTGAAAGATCTCTCCAAGGGAGATTCTTGTACCACCAGAGATTACTGCAGAAATTCCTTCAGGGTTTTCATACAGCATTTTCTACAGAGATTAGTCCAGATGGATTCCTCCAGGAGTTTCTAGGAGGCTCCTCCTAGAATTCCTGCTGAGATTTCTCCCTGAAATCATTCGGGGATTCCTGAGTGTAAATAGTGCGACCTTATTATCAGCTTTGATAGCTTCTGAAGGTTCTAAGAAAAAAAACTGAAGTAAATTGGATATTTTAGTGCCTTTAATTTGCAATGGAGTATTGCAGCATGCAATACACTTAGGTCATACATTCAAACGTCATAGTTTATTTGTCATCAAAAGTCATGAAAAAGCTCAGACTATAATTTATAGAGCGCAATGACAACTATTCTTTGCTTTGCCAATGTTGACTATGGTCAAATTTTGGTCACGCCGATTCACGCCGCCGCCGCCGCCGAGCAAAATATAGTCGGCGCACAGGTCTAGTCACAATCACTGATTGTTTCCTGTCACGTTGTGCAATGTTCAGTGTTATGTCATATTCTGCAGGTGATGCGTGGGATCTACCCAACTAATGATAGCTGAATAACATCTAATTCATCCAACATTTTTAAAATTAAGCTAAAGAGTGGCAATTATATTTGTTGGTTAGGTTCTAATCCCAACTGTCTTTTTGATTTTGTGGTTTTGAAGAAAATCAGCCACTACCATGGTAGTGCACTGGCAGGGGATGTCGCAAAAATACCAGACAACAACTATTACGTCGTAAGAATTTCCGCTTTTGAGGTACTGAGAGCAGAAGTATCTACAAATAGTAAGTTGTATAATTTGCTTAATTTTACAATCGCGATGTATTGCAAGGTAGGTGTGTGATAAAAATGACTAAAATTCAAACTAGTCGTCAATAAACGTTTATTAAAAATAAATCTGTCGCTACACATCTAATCCGTTACGTTTCTTCCATGCACATGCATCTACTACGTTCCTATTAAGATCAGTTAATTTGTGCATTCAGTTTTAAATTTTTCGCGTTGGCAGCTGCCACTAGAAATCCCATTTCTAATACTATCCATTGTTCGGTGACACGCGGTGTAAGACACTTGCTGTATTGGGATCGTTTTGTTAAAAAGTTTAAACTCGTAGTACGAAACTAAACACGCGATATATTGTCGTTTGAACATGTTTTCGTCGTGTTCATTGTTAATACGTCAGCACACTGTTACATTTTGGCAGATTATAACTTTCTTGTCGGGGTTTGTTAGAGGAAGGTTGCTTTTTTGTTTAAATAAATAAGAAGACAAAACAGGTGAAGGCACATCATTTTCAAATTTCCTCAAAGGCACTTTCCCTTTCAACGTTTCATTTTTTCGAGAATGGGTATGATCATGTCGAACTTTGGACGTTTTCCCGGATCTTCGTTCATGCAAATCTTGATCAACTTCGACAGATGAGGCGACGTTCCCGGGGGAATCGTCACCCGGAGGCCTTCGGTAGCGATACGCATTCCGGCTTCCATCGGCGTCAAGTCGGCGAAGGGAACTTCCCGCGTTGCCAACTCCCAGATACAAATGGCGAAACTCCACATGTCGCAGGCCTCCCAGTTGCGGTCGCTACGCTTGCGTTGAAGCATTTCCGGGCTCATCCAGGCCGGCTGGTAGACTCGGCCGCGCTCTTGGAAAGAGAACTTGGCATCCGCCATGTTGACTCGAGCCGTAAGGTCGTCGTCGATCTACGGAAGAACAGATATAGGATTGTCGGAATTTTGAATCGTGTTCATAGACCTACCATAACGTGGAAGCTGTTGAGATGATACTCCGGAATAATCCTCTCCAACGAATGCAAATAGGCCATACCGCGGGCAATGTCCAGCGCAAATCGTACGGCCTGGGCCGTATCGACCACAATCCCCGCAGCACCATGCAGCAAATCGTACAACGAACCCCTCGGCATATACTGACTGATCACGATCAACCGTGGAGGAGCATTGCAAGCTCCAATAACCGGCAGAATGTTCGGATGCGAAAAGATTCGCAACTTCGGGAACTCCTCGTTGAAGTCCCGACTGACGCGGGCGTTGCATTCTCGAATTGCCAAAATCTTCGCAACAATATCATTGTTCTGCCATCTGCCGCGCCAAGTCTCACCGCCCGCAGTGATGGCCAGCTTGGTGTGTAAGGTCAGGTCCTGAATGTTTATGCCCTTGTAACGCGAAAGGGTAGCGTCACGAGATCGCGTCTTCAGACCCAACCAGCTCTGATCTTTGAAGCTGATCTTCTTCAGCTCCTGCCCACTTTCGACGGCCAGGTTGTGCAAACTACGAAACGAAAGATAGATGAATCGGAAATTCGAGAGAATTCAACTACAGAATGTCCTACCGAGTGGCCAGCTGAGCCTTGGCCTTGTCCAGCGGGGTATCACCGTCCTTATTGGCGAGCGAAACCAGAGCACCATTGTTGACCAGCTCCTCGGCGATCGGTTGATAGCCCCAGAAGCACGCATAGTGTAGCGGAGTGTTGCCGTGTTCGTTGGCAGCGTTCACATCCGAACGGAAGCGAATTAGCTAGACAGGATAATGAGTATCAATATCAACGCTGAGTTACGACATATGGTCGGCGTTAAGTCAGAGGGGACCAAGTAACAAAATTGACGAAAATTAGATTTTTAGGGCTTTCGATTAAGAATTACTTAAGCTACTTGGAACATTCACACAATTTTCTTAGTGTTACAATTAACGAGAGTTATTGCATAATTTTCTTTTGATTGAATTGTAAAAATCGATAATAGTGTGCAGTCAGAGTGGACCATATGCTTGATGTCAAGAGAGTTGAAAAAATATGTATTGGTTAAAATCCAATAAATAAAATAGTTTATCATCAAAATATGATACGTTTCCAAATCGTGTGACTCCCTACCGCATTTTCTGATGATTATTGATCAAGAAAGCACGTAGAATTCCATTTTATTATGGTCAATATCGTATTTTACAGATAATCGTGTTGAAGCATATTGTGGCATTTCACGTGCAGACAGAGTGGACCATGTGTCGCTAAGAAAAATAGTTGAAATTATCTTATGCTACGTAATCCTTTCCAAATCAAAATATGTTTGTTTAGTAGCTGTTGGGCATCATATTGAAATGCATAAATACCCGTTTCATGAAGATATTGATTTTACCGATTATTTACGAATTGTGCACTTGGTTCACTCTGTCTGAACGAATTTTTGAAAAATGCCAGTCCTCTGAATAAATTATTATGAACTGTGTAACTACAATATTTCAAAAACGTACCGAACTATGAGAATACATTCAAAAGTTGTTAGCTTTTAAGTGTTCAAGTTAAGAATTCTTAAATAGCTCATTAATTGACTACCCTTCATGTGATATTGTGCTATTGTACTTGGTCCACTCTGACTGAACATAAAAATTGAAAATGGTAATCAACAGTGTAATATCAGAAATAACAAATTTCAAACTTCCTGCTCACATTATATACTACTCCTATTAACTGTTGTCCTACTTGTGCATTATTTTTTCATCAAATATGTAAAAACTTGAGTTTAAACAGTAGTTGGTTGAAGATTTTCCAAAAACCGTTCAGTCAGAGTGGACTAAGTACAATCAATTATTTAGCAATTTCTCGGTTTCAAGCTTTGTTTTACGTTTTTTCGCGATCAATACAGAGCGATGTTGTGATGAATAGTTATTAAGATTTATGGCAAAAATTCAAGAACATTTGTTGAGAAACTCAAAACTTTTAGAGTTGCAAACTTTAAAGTCGTTTTTCTAGAAATTAAGTAAAAGACACATGGTCCTCTCTGACTTAACGCCGACCATATAGAAAGGAAAAAAATATCCATAAACCATGTACACATGTAATTCACGAGCAGCCACAAAAATATCTTCTTGGGAGGTTACTAGCGGGACGTCATAACTAGAAGTTCCCACGGTATTCAGTTTCCTGCTAGTACATAACTAGGCTTCGGATACAACAGACCATGTCGAAGAGGCTTTTTGTCGGGCGTGCGACATCGGCTTCGACTGTTACTCCTTGATGCAGATTCTTCTTTATGGCTCGACGTTCGCATTAGAACTTGGCCTGCCTCTCTTCAACTTAGTGTTCCTAGAGCACTTCCACAGTTGTTAATTGAAGGGCTTTCTTTGCCTGCCATTGCATGAATTTGTATATTGTGAGGCAAGTACAATGATACACTATGCCCAGGAAAGTCGAGAAAAGTTCCCGACCGGAACGGAAATCGAACCCGCCGTCTCCGAATTGCCGATCCAAAGTCTTACCAATAGGCCAACTGGAGACTCCTCCTTGATGCAGATATGCGTCTGAATTGTTTCCGTTAGCGCCCTTGTGCGAACGCAGCGTAGACATGCTTTCTGAAAGATTGGGTCATGAACGCTCTATGGATCCTTGCCTGAAGATGCTGCCAAGCAGATATTTTCTAAATAGCTGTTAGTTCTTACATCAGAAACAGACTGTTCGGTTTGGCTTGGAAGGCTTCGGTAGTGGTGAACCGGTAGAACCCTGACCTGCCTGTTTCACGATCAGTTCTCCTACATGTGCCGATTTATGTTATTGATTACTCCGCTACGATGGCGTAAATCTTCTGCCTCGGCAGCTTTTTGTTTTGGAAACATAATATACCGGTGTCCACCAGTTCCTTGCTATGCTTGCAGAACTAGCGCTGCCCCTGATACATGACTTACGATAAATCTCACGAATGCTGCCTATTGATGGGTGCCCGAGAGTCGATGGTTTGATTAACCAGCATTCAAGCTGACCATACTCAGAGCGGGATACCATATAAATCCTTTCTCTTACTCCTTTGTGGCACGCGAATTGCGATCACTGAATCGAATGCATTCAAAACTTCCACAATATTCTATTTCGTCAAATCTTCGAGGAGGTCGTGGGTCTTCATTTCAAGACTTTAATCCTTGTAGGTAAGTCGAAGCATGTGCTTCTTTGATTTTTTTGGAGCCTCGTACCCGTGCGGTTAGAATCACCGTGCTTCTAATCACACCATCCTGTGGGGTGAGGGGTCGATTCCCGCTCCGAGAGATGGAACTTTTCGTGAGAATAGTTTCTTTTCCGTATCAACTGGTGCATGTTCCGTGTGTCCCTTGTACAATCTCTGTCTGAAGACAGAGTCCTCGTCTTTTTTTATTTCCATTACGAGTCTCCGTTATGATCGTCCACTAATTTATGTACTCTAGCTATCCAGAAGGAAACTTCGGAGGCAGCTAGCTGCTAGATTCCGTTAGTTTTTCGCCATATGCCAGATTTGCACATCAGAACTGAAATGATCTTCAGAATTTCTCCTGGCTTTATCATGATCAAGCAGATCACCATCTTTTGGGTCACATCCTGCACATTCAAGTTATATTGTAGTGCAGTTCCGGGGACGTGAAACATAAGTCACGGTTTCTATTTCCCGATTACAATACCCAGGGGTGGAAGGACGATAAGTCTACCAAGCCTAACACAACTCATATTATATTTTCTGCATCTATGATGCTCCGGGAAACGGCCGGGTCTCGCCCACGAGACATCGTAATCCGTGCTCTAAGGTGGATACCGGAGACCTCGATTCTATCCCTTCCTATCGGTAGCCTTTGCGAATCCATCAAGCGCTTTACTGCAAAACATTACGTGCTGTAAGCCCCATCTTGCGTCACAGGCTATCAGAACTGCGCGTCGCCATTGTGCGGCATCCAACCAGCACCAGGATGGCCACTGGAACAACTGATTAAACGGAAGGCGGTCACCAGTCAAGGGCATTCAGAGCGGACGTATATGCCCTAAAACAAACAATCGGGTAACGGGCTGTTGGTTGGCAAT
This sequence comes from Aedes albopictus, assembly GCF_035046485.1. Lineage (NCBI taxonomy): Eukaryota > Metazoa > Arthropoda > Insecta > Diptera > Culicidae > Aedes > Aedes albopictus. The sequence goes on from NW_026917402.1 coordinate 8,568, forward strand.
GTCGCAGACATCAGACGCAGGTTCGTTCAATCGCGTGGACACAGTAATGATCCTTCCGCAGGCACAAAAATAGTGTTGGACTTTAACTTCCTCTAATTCATCAAGTTCGGTTAACTTCAGCGATTCAAATGTAATTCCAAGAGACTAGCAAATGTTCACCTTCAAAGACCTCACTAAATAAACCAGCTCTCAATTCCCATACATACCATTTGAACAATCTCCAGATGCCCATGTGCTGCTGCCAGATGCAGCGGAATATCATCGCCCATGTTGGTTGCATTCACTCGAGCGCCCCGATGCAGCAACATCTCCACCAGTTTGGTGTGACCCTCCTTGGCGCACCAGTGCAATGGACTAAAGCCATGATCATCTCTAAAAAAAAAAGAAACAACAAACAAACCAAAAACAATGACGTCATTCTGCCTACACAGATCACCCATGTTGAAATCAAGCCAAGGATGAGTTCTTACAAAATATACCGAGCTCAATTTCACCCACGGAATTTGTCAAAATCTAATTTCAAAGAACGGTTTTCACCTTGATTTAGTTGATTGAAAATAATAATATTACCTTCCTACACATAAACTTGCCTGCTCTATTTCTTCCATTTATGGAAGTTTTCCTCCGCCCAGCACTTGAGACTGAGAAATAATCAATTCCTTCAACACTCACCCCTGATTCATATCATGCTCGGTGTCGTCCAACCAGAGACGCACCTGGATGGAATTCCCCTCACGGCACCAGTGGAATATGTCCTCCATTCTCCAGCTCCAGCAGGAGGATTCAACCGATTCAACCTTCGTGACAACTCCCACTTTCGTATGGGTCCAACAGAAAACGACGTTCCTTTCGCTGGTTTCGCACCCGTTCGGTATTTTTTCACTTCCGCCCGGTTATTTCGGATCCCGCTCGATGGGTGGCACTGTTTCCGCTGCAATTAGCTGGAATTTAAACACATTTCCGGACGAATTTATGCTCACTTGCAGCTGGCTGCTGCTGCCTTCGTTGCTTTTCTCGGTTTGATCTTAATGGGCGACGATGACGTCATTAGTTTTGATGGGCGGATCGGTGCGATGGAGAACTGTCAAATTGCGAGAATTTGAATGGCAGAGGCAGAAACGACGCCGGCGACGACGCCTTGCTCAGCAATGTTCAATGATGTATGATGATGATTGTTTTGTATACGTTCAGTGTTGCCAGTGTGCTTTTGTTGTGGCTTCAGCACATTCATGTCTCGGATAGTGTTTACCGTTTGCTGGCTCTTCTTTATTGTTATCGTCCTGATCCCCTTTAAATAGATCCTTAGAATCATGATCATCTCGTTTTCCATTCTCCGCAGAGTATTTCTTTTGCTTTTGTAGGTTGTTGACACCTCCTTGTCATATGTTGCAACAGGAGAGATCAGGCAAAGATACAATCAGTACAACACAATGTACAATCTGTTTACTGTCGGCTAACATAGATTACATTTGTGTAAAGAGCACAGATGGAAGTATGTTTCGATTCTTTCAAACGTTGCGACACCTCTTGATTCTGAAGTACCGCAGCATGATGACTACTACCAACTTATATTTTCCTTCTCAACTCACTTGAAGTGCAAATTTTCGGTAATACCAATCCGTGTGGTCAAATTATGAAATTCAAATAACTCAACGTACATATGTACAGATGGGTAAATTATTGGTTAAATTGGGAAAAAATCCACAGCTCAGGTGAGATTTGAACTCACGACCCTTATTCGCTAGACAAGTGCTTTATCAACTAATTACTAATATTTTCCTTATTATACGTAGAGCTACATGGACGATATCATGTAGGACATGGAAATGGATTTTTGTTTGGTTGTTGTTGATTTCTCGTTCTATAGTTTCTAAATACAGGATTACGAGATCCAGCAGCCATTCGACATCTTCATTTTCGTATAACATAAAAAAGAATACTACCTGTGCAAAATGGCGTTGCCATTATCTAGACTGATCTCTGATTATGCTTTTTGGAGCACTTTCAGGACGTAATGTAGTATCATAATGCAGAATTCTGGGCTCTGTTTAATACCACGTTGCTTCTTTCTCGTCGTACTTCATTGACGAAACTATTGAATAGATGTGTTTACATACGCTTGTTTCAAATCGATTGAAACTACTATCGTTTTGACTCCTTTTCGCCATGTTTCATCTCATATTCTCATTAGAACGAATATCGGATCTGTGGCGCTGTGTTTGACTTGGAAAAATATTTCAGAGCTTGACAATGCGTCGATTTTATCCCGTACTGTCTTTACCAGCATCTTCGCGTATGTTTTGTACGCCAATAGACATAACGTTTTGCACTGGCAGTTATCCGTAGTTTCAACGTTTGGTTTGACCAAGCATTTTAAACATTGTTTGATCACTCTGGTTCACAGCTGCGTCCATCGTCTTCGGGCGAGTTTGTCAAGGCGGCACACTTAATTCTAAATGGTTTATTTCCTACGTTATATTGTTATATCTTCGTCTCTGTTGTTGTCGTCGTGTACTTCGTAGTTTGTCTTTGTTAATCAATTTATAGTATGCGTTCGAAAACTCAGGTACGTCACGCTGTAAGTTAACCGTCGCACACTGGAGTAACAGGGTCCATTTCATGGCCAAAAAGTTTTAACACGTTTTTATGGTGTATTATGTATGTACTAGCGATAAAATTGTGAATTTAGATATTGAGGAAGCATTTTGGATTATAAATAGCCATATTAATCCACTTAAAGGCTAGAAATGATTTCTTATAACCTCTCTAAGGAATACGTTTATTTTCAAAATCACTTGATGCGTCGAACATTTTTATTTGACAACAGAGAACTGAAAAATAATTATATTTCCATGAAGAATATTGTTTGGAAACAAGGACCACCTCGTTTCATAGAAATTCTCCTGGAAGTGTGAGAAAAATTCAATTCTTTTATAAGTGTAGATAACGTGTTTATGTCTTCAGCAAAGTTGTAAGGAGTGTCATAATTGGGAAACTTGCTGAACAATTGTTCTATCTTCACAATTTTTGAGAGTATGGGCCGTTATTTTTGAACGGCCCCTTAAACTAAGTTTAAATGTTGTACCTTTTTCTAGATATTTTGGGAATCACATTTTCATTTTGGGGTAACTTTTATAGTGCCCTGGAAAACACATCAAAATTAATCATGGATTGAAATTTTAGGAGTTTGAACATGATGATAGAAGCCGTGTGGAATATATCAGTTTGAATTTTTCTATTAAAGCATGGCATTTTAACACAATTTTATACATAAAAGTAAGTTCGTGGAGTACTAAGTGGAAAACTCAATGAGTTTAGCTATAAAAAAACAATATTTATCTGAAAATATTTTCTTAACAGTGCATCAACATATGATTACATGCTGCAAATAGTGAGCTCTTTATTTGAGTTGTTTTTGATTTTTTATAACAAATTTTGAACACAACAGTTCTAGCTACATTAGATTACTACTGCATTGCATACATTTAGGCGTTTATCGGTGTATGGAGATTTCTGCCCAAATTTACTAAATTAATTCCATTTTACACATTTTGTTAAGAGATAGAAGACCAGATTTGTATTCTGCTATGATCTATCTACCGAGAATAAGTGGCCATTCATTGAAAAAGTAGTCGAAACGAAGTTGCTCTTCGAAATTAAACCTAAATTGTTACTAAAAACTATTTTTACTAGTTTTAGGTGTAAATTTCAAAATGTTTTTTTTTTCGTCTGGTACTTTCTGGTACCCGTTCTCTTGCGATTCACAAAGGATATGCCTTATATTTTATTGTAATTTTATCCAGATCGCGGAATGTTGCAGAATCTGAAAACTTTTTGATTGCTGAAAATGGTTCAAAATTTACAAAAAACATTGTTTTGAAAACTCTTCTGTAAGAGAGCAAAATAAATGAAACCAGGTGAAGTTTTTTGTTTAAATGATACACCCTTATCAGGAGAACTGTGTTACATACTCAGTTATTTTTTCAAACTGTCAATACAGTCAGGTTTTTTTTACGCGGTTTTTTTTACGCGGTTTTCATTTACGAGGTTTTTTTTTACGCGGATTTTTGAATTAACGCGGTTTTTTTACGCGGATTTTTGAATTAACGCGGTTTATTTTTACGCGGATTTTTGAATTAACGCGGTTTATTTTTACGCGGTTTTTTGAATTAACGCGGTTTTCATTTACGTGGATTTTTAATTTTAAGCCGGATTTTTTCCAAGCATTATTATAGAGTTTTTTCTACATATTTCTGTAGTTTTGGTGCTGAACAGCATTAAAAAGGTAGAATATGATGCAGAGTAATTTCCTGGATATCCAAGGACATCCAAACTGTTCTGAGTTTAGATCCTAAAGTCTACGTCTGTAACGGTAACTTCTTGCATTATACAAAGCAACGATTTGTAATCTATTATGCCCAGTAAATCTTTTAAAAGTTCAATCGGCAGTTTCAGATCAGTCGGGATATCCTAGGTCATCCAAACTGTTCTGGAGTATAGATCCCATATTCTACGGGTGCAGCGGTAACTTCTTGCTTTATACAAAGCAACGAATTGTAATCTATTAAGCCCAGTAAGTCTTTTGAAAGTTCAATAGACAGTTTCAGATCAGTCGGGATATCCTAGGTCATCCAAACTACTCTGGAGTATAGATCCTAAAGTCTACGGGTGTACCGGTAACTTCATTCATAATACAAAGCTACGACTTGTAATCTTTCATGACTTACTGAACATCTCAAAGTTCAATAGACAGCATCAGATCTGTTGAGATGTCTAACATCCAAACCGTTCTTGAGATTACATGAACTTTTTTCATTGTACAAATCTACGGTTTGTAATCTATTATGTCCAGAGATTATTATTATATCTAATATTGTATCTATCTATCAGATAATTATGTCTATTATGTCTATTTCTGGCTGTTCAATTGGCTGATTTGAAATATTTTAAAACTATTTTGGAATAATTATTGATTTAAACCCTGGCTAATTACACAACGCAACATTTTTTTGTCTCAAGAGCAAACTTATGTGTCTGCGAAGGATTTTGGGCCGCTGAATCCGAATCCGGGCTCAGATTTGCTCTAACACGTCACAATTTTGAGCTATACCTCAATTTATAGGGCAAAATATGCGATTTTGGGCTTTTTTGACAGCAACTCATTAAGCAAGGAAATATTTTTTTTAAGCAATCAAAAGGTTAATTGGTCAATTAACATCTAAATTAACGACTTATGCAAAATATTTCGTTTAACCTAATCAAATTTGATAGATTTTAGCATTTAAAGTTAGTATGAAAACTTGCATGCAACTTTTGGAGGGTGACTTGTATGGGAAATATCGTACCTAACATAAATCACTTAAAACTATCAAATTTGATTAGGTTAAACGAAATATTTTGCATGAGTCGTTAATTTAGATGTTAATTGACCAATTAACCTTTTGATTGCTTAAAAAAAATATTTCCTTGCTTAATGAGTTGCTGTCAAAAAAGCCCAAAATCGCATATTTTGCCCTATAAATTGAGGTATAGCTCAAAATTGTGACGTGTTAGAGCAAATCTGAGCCCGGATTCGGATTCAGCGGCCCAAAATCCTTCGGAGACACATAAGTTTGCTCTTGAGACAGACAAAAAGTAAATTTTTGTTACGCTGTGTTATGTATAGTTACTATTTTTAGCTTGAGAAACTACTGTCATAGCCATAGACTTTAAAAACTGAGTTCCAGAACACTTAGGATTACCTGGAATATCCCAAATTTTTCTAAGAATGCTTTGTGACCTTTAACTATCAACCCTCGAGCAATCGCGCTTTTGTATTTTGTACAACATGTTGAAATAATCTCTCATTTCGTGTTCAGTGATTAGCGTGGTGTTGACGGTGGTGGGCAACCGCGCGAGTTACGGAAGGTTAAGTGAACATGATTTACTGCCTGTACTTCGACACTTATGCGACACCTGTGAGATGGAGTCTTAACAACCAGTGTTGCAAAACTTCATCTCATTCATTTGAACATTAACTAACAAACAAACATTGTTCCTTATATGTTCATGTTCATTCAATCAGGACACCTATCAAATGAGAAGCGAATCCTTGTCAATTGAATACATTGTCACTAGAATGAGTAGCTGGGCACGAAACACGAGAAAACCCTGCCAAATTCCGCCAGACTGAAAAAATATCGAATGTCGGGTCAAAGTTGGGTCAATTTTTATCGAATGTTGAGCCACTGTTGGACCAACATCGACCAAGTATTGGGTCCATGTTGGGTTTGGCGGCCAAAATAAAAATAGGCGAATGATAGGTTGATGTCGGGTTTGACGTCATCAATGATGGTAAAAGCTTCAAACCTTTAAACAATAGCTTGGCAGTTTGTGTAACTTGTAGAAATTTTGAGTGACCGGCAAAAATCTTAAAATGTTGTCTTAAAATAATTCGTTGAGTTCATTTTTTAATATAAAATTAAGAAGGAAATTATTGAGTTAAATTTATAAAACATGGTTTTCATTTACGCGGATTTTTGAATTAACGCGGTTTATTTTTACGCGGATTTTTGAATTAACGCGGTTTATTTTTACGCGGATTTTTGAATAACCGTGGTTTATTTTTACGCGGTTTTTTTTTAACGCGGTATGTATCCCCGCGTAAAAGAAAACCTGACTGTATTTCGATAATTGAAGTTCTTCCGATGAGTTATGATGCAAATGAAAAAAACAGTAGAGAAAATCGTCAAATTTCGGCATTTATTCTTAAAAAAGTATGCATCCCAAAGTATTTTATTGATTTCCATATGATGAAGCATTATTTCATTTATTTTTAGAAAATATTAGACTCTGGAAAACCCTGAGAAAAATTTTTCGACTTATGGCCAAGAATTTGGCCCATTTACGCCTGTGTGCGTCGTTTGGTTGTTGATCTTTAGCCCGTTGTCTACCGCGTGTTTCACGAGTCTCATAGTTGAAGCGTTGTTGGTGCGTATGGAGTTTTTATGTTATGTGATGCACTTGTCCAGTATTTGAGAAATTTGTACGATGTATTCCTTTCTGTATACCACATTTGTTCGTTTTACTTGTGGTATTAAATCCTTCAGTTTTAGGAAGACTGTGTTTTTCATTTTATGACCGTGTTATATCGCATTTTCTCAACGTTTTGTTCGCTTCTCGCTTACACCAGGTATGAATGGGACACATTTCTTCGGTTCTCCATTCTTACGTTCGTTTTCCAGAGTGTTGTAGAGGCGAACCAGGTGTTTTATCATGCGTTGGATGAGGCTGTCTAGATGTTTGATATTGCGAAAAACGCATTTTATCATTCGAATGCTTGCTTCCCTATGTTCGACATCGGCTACCAGAATTTTCGTCTCACCCTCTCTCGACAGCGTGGGATCCAACAACCTCATTCGTTTCTTGCTTCTCGGTGAAAACCAGTTTCTCATCCACTGTTTTGACCTGTTCAATCACCTTCTCCACTTCCTCTCTTCTCCTCTTTCCTCGAAATTACGAAGCAATCGTCGACGTATCTTCTGTAAAACTCTCCTTCGCATTGAAAGAAAGATGAACCTAGAACTGTTTTCCTTGTAAGTTTGAAACTTTTTTTTTTTTTTCCAATTCGTTTATTTATAAGGCTCTGGCGTTTTATATAAAACTTAACGGAGCCGAATTTCTTATGAAACAACAAAATGTTATTCTAAAGCTATTCTACATTTTACATACAATTCACTTTGAATTCTTGCGCGAACTCTTTCTCGGGGGAGTGCGATCTGTTGTGGATCCTGAAGCCGATGAAGCAAATTGGGCCCGACGCTGGCTTGCTATCAGTTTCTTGGTTTTCTCCTTCATCATGGCGTTGAAATTGTTCGCTAGCTGTGTAGCATTTGGAATACCAAAGGTCCGCTCAAAGTACTCATCGTTGATAGCCGTTTTTGACTTCTCTTCCTCTTTGTCGCTTGATTCCTGCACTAACGGAGTTTCCTCGAGAATTTCTTCAACTACTTCCACGACATCGTCATCTATTGGATCCGATTCCTCAATAACTGTTTCGACTTCTCCTGTACTGACTATTTCGGCAAAAGTTTTAGGCTTGTTGGTCTTCTTCCTTGCTGGGCAGGCGTTTCTCCGGTGTCCAACTGAGTGACAAAAGAAACACTTGTCCTTCAGTCCGTCGTAAAACACTTTTCCTCTTCGCTTGTTCACTTCAATCAATGGTGGAATTTCCTTGTCGATGTCAATGTACACGCCCCTAACGCCAGTGTGCACATGATCCAATCCTAGGCCAGTTGGGAACTTTTCACGGACCGTTCTATTTACTTTTCCGTATTGATTAAATACCGTGACCAAATCATCATCCGAAACTTCCGGTGGGATGTCAAACACCCGCACATAATGTACATTACGGCCCGCTGCCATAATACACACCTCTACCGAATTTCCATTTGCGTACCCAAATTTACGTGGGTCCGAATTTTTTCGTAGACACTCCAGCATCGCTGCTTCTGAAGCAAATTTGATGCAAATGCTCCGGTTCTCCGTCATTTTATAGACGCTTTCCACGAGGGTCACATCGCCATCCAGCTGCTTTACGAACTCGGCGATATCGGTCCACGACGGCCGGGGGGAATCCACCGAGAATCGAAATTCAACGGTGTTAATGAACATTCCGCTCATGGCTCGAGAAAGCAAGTCAGTTTCACAAAGTATACAAGTCGGTCGAAGAACAAAACGACAGGCAAACAATAGCACCGCTGCTATGCAGTAATAAAAAAATATCCGGCAGAGCTCATCAATACCGCGTGCGTCGTACACGGCAGATGGGTAGCTACTGAAGTTTGAAACTTTCCCAAGGGGTAGTGGCACATTCTGTCTCAATTGGAATGTTGGTGTAAAGCGACACTACATCCAAGAAGTAGACTATACAGTCAGGTCTTTTTTTACGCGGTTTTCATTTACGCGGCCGCGTAAATGAAATCTCCATATAAAAAAAAAAAAATCATCGTCTTTTTTTTTTTTGCATGATTCGTCGAGAAATGGTGAGTGGCTTTAAAATTTTCTGTCACGTATTTTTCGTCTCCGTGTTGTTTTTAAATTAGCCGTCCGAATCGATGGTGGTGGTGCTATGCCATCCGGATTTGATCCGGATAGTTTTCCTTTTAAAAGCATTTGCAAAGTGATGAAAGTGTGAATCGTAGTGTCGATGCCAGTCAATAGCAAAGGAGGCAACCTTTTTCGTGTCGGTTTGGTCGCGTCGTCGGTTTGTTAGTGCGTCGTCGTTATCTGTGTGCAGCCGGGCAGTTTTAAGTGAAGAAACACGTAGAATGATTATTTCTGAATTCAGATTCTACTGGTTGAAATTGCGAGTTCTAATTGAATAAATAACTAGTTTTATGAAGAAATCTTTTAGTGCATCAGAAGATATCCAATATAAATTGTGTTTCTTTGCATTTGGCTGGAGCTTCTGGGTCGTGGATATCGAGATATAACAATTTTGGCTGGTGAAAATTAATTTCCACTTGCTACAGAATTTATTTTCTCATTAGCTATCACACACTGCGTCAAAGCAGGTGTCGTTCGGAATGTGATCCAGATGAAACAAAATCGAGTGTTTTGGACGTGTGATCAAATAAGTGAAGTTTGGAAGTACACGCACCCGTCATGTGGTCTGGTGATGACTGATTGTGTGAGTTGTGATTACTGCTTGGATGTTTCCATTGTGATGTCAGTGCCACAGCGGCTTCCTGATTCATAAAATATACAAAACCGCACGATCTACGATGTAATACAAACGCTGCTCAAGAAATTGGTGAGACCTTTCCAATATACATTATATGCCATTCACATACATTTCAACCATATTTACAACATACAATCTGGAGCGTTTGGTACGGTATGTCCACGCATCCTTCCTCCCCTGTAGATTCAAGAATTACTTCGACGAAAGAACAATCGTTCAAAACTCGAGGTACTTCAATGAATCATCTTTGCGGCAAATACAACGCAGTAGGCCTGGCCGCTTTGACGCTTGTGTCATATCTTTGATGTGCTGCAAGCCTCAATATTGACAAGAAAAGTAATTGGGCATAATCTAACCCAATTACTTTCCAGGATGCTTTCTCGTACTGGCTGCGTTTGTATTAGATTAGATTAGATTAGATTAGATTCGTCGAGAAATGGTGAGACTTTTTTTACGCGGTTTTTTGAATTTTGAACTGAGTTTTTTACGCGGTACGTATCCCCCGCGTAAAAAAAAACCTGACTGTACTGCCTTCTGGAATTATTTCGGTTAATATTTCTTCCGTAAATTCAAAACCGTTTTTTTACATGATGCTGTGTTTCTCCCATTATCCCCAACAGGATGTGTTGATGTTCGCTAAGATCTAGGCCATGCGGTACGCTTGCAGAACCTATGGTTTAACCAACTGGTCCAAGAGCCTGTTTTCTTTGTGGCTTTTTGGTGAGTCATACATTAATGGTGAATGGCAGTTATAAACTTTGAGACGGTTCTTATCTGTGCCATGATGTGTCTATCTTTGCTTTGCTCAATTATCGTGTTGAGTTTCGTCAGAGTGGTGGGATTGTCGTTTGGAAGTTTATAAACGTTGATGTCACCCATTATTTCCGTCATCTTTTACGGATACTTCTAAACTACTAACACGATTCTTGTTGTCTTGTTCCCTTTATCTGCTTTCGTTACGTACAATTCGGCATGTTCCTTCAAGAATATTCGGCTTTCCAGTACATCTTTCAGTATTCACTAGTTTTCTTTCGCCATAGATTGTAGTTGGTAGTTTACTTAAGGACAGACTTGTTAGAATCCCAAAATGGCCGCCACAATGGCCGACCTTGGCACCTACTCACGATTTTGAGGGCACAAATTTCTTCGTAAACAAAACCAGCGCATTTGATCTTCTTATTTTAAGCTTATTACAAGTGAGCAAGAACAGAATAATAAAATGAACTGTTGTTTGAAGCTTGCTTCTTGAGATTTGTGCGTTTAAAGTTCTCAAGCACTCTTGAAGCTGAATTTCAAGACGTTTGTCCTTAATTCGACATGATCGTAGACAGTTCCCCTCTGATGTGCTCAGCTCATGGATCACTCTTTACGTCGATCACGAATCTTACGTATGGAATCGTTTTTTTTTGTTCTGGATATTGAAGGTCCAAGGATAAGCGTTATCTTGACGAAGTTCGGTAATACTACGCTGATCGTGCTCTCCATCTATTCCGATGTTGATTCTAAATTTACTTTATCTTCTAGATTCTTTTTTTCTCCGTATTTCGACTTGTTATATGTATTTCTTGCGCTCTTTTCCACCATTGTTGTTACATATCGCCGGTCTTCATCGGTGATTGCTTCTTCATTTTTCTTCTTAGGTACTGCTTTTAACTTTTTAACCTTTTGGTGTCCTAGATGTTAAACACGGGTTTGCTTTTTCAATCACTTTGTCTTTGAGGGCGGCCCACGGAGTTTCGTTACTGTGATTCTTGATAAGATGGTTCTGCTCCTTTCACTTACGATTTGTTGCTTTCTTCGTTGTTCGTGTTGCTTCGAATTCACGATACGATTATAAAGATTGCCTCCTAGGTTTTTAGGCAACAAGTTAAGTTTTCTGATGCAAAAGTAATGGAAATTTCTTATACTCCTCTTTAAATGATAAGATAATACAGTTGACGTATTCTCCAAGAACATTCCCGATTATCGCGGCTCCTCTGTTGCAATGACAATCCGTGATTATCGCAACGAGTTCTTTCTGATTGTCTTTGGACAGAGTCAAGATCCACTTTCTTGAATGAGTTTCGCTGTGACAGAAGAATCAAGTTAACGTGAAAGCATCGTCGGTCGAATAATAGTGTTGCCAAACCGAAGAAATAGAGGGAAGAGTTGTATTTTAAATTCCTTCCTGTAAATAGAGATAAAATATATCAAAAACAACATAAGACAAATGAGGACACTCGAGTATGGGTTAACCACGAGTGCCCATCTTTTTCTATATATGGTAAAACAAACTACTATAGTACAAATACAGTAATTAATTATTAAGCCACGAGACCAGAAAATAATCAAGCTGGTATGTGTAGTTTATGACTAAAAACTATAACTATTCACCAGGCAACTTTCTTATCAGAGCATAACTACAATCCGACATTGTCACATCAATCCATTCTTCTTCGGCATCCTCAACACCAAAATATGATCTGGCAACCCGGTATCATCACGCAGCAATGATAAATAATGACGATGATGATTTCTGTTTTGAAAAAAAAAAGAAGTACATGTCGTAGTAAAGCGAAAACGCCAGAATGTAGGCTCCCACCACGGCACACCAGTCACAGTACGAGTGAAGATGTCGGAGCAGATCGAACAGATGAGTTTACCTCCCGGCTGGGATTGTAAATACGATGCCCGGACGGGCCGATAGTAAGTAGCAATATGAACCATCGATGCCTGATTGGATTCGAACCAATATTGTGATAGCAAATTTTCCGAAAATGTGTGGAATGCAATCAAATTTCGAAAAACAAATAATGGTGCTAGATCTGATGTGACGGGACGAAAAACAATATGGCGGCCGTTCTAGAATGATTAATATTTACATTCCTACACTATTTTGGCCCCTCCCGGGAAAGCTGTGTATCACGATTGCATAACTTTGGGATTAAAAATTTTCAAATTTCGAATGTCTCCGGTCACGTTTCAGCTACTATGTTAACCTGTTCGCGAAAACGACTACATGGGAGGATCCACGCGCTCGAATCCGCCAACTTCAAACGGGAGCCCCCTTGCACATCTCGAATGATAGCATCTCAGTGCAGCAGGTATGTATAGATTATGCTCGTGGGAGTTTGACATTTCACATTTCAAGGACTACGACGAATCCCGCTAAGTGCTGCTAGTGTTCTGTTGTACATAATGACTTAAATGTTGAACAAAATTCTATGTATCTTTCTTATCTCTCTCTCGTTCTATGCTATGTTACTACCGTGTAATGTTGTACCACCAAAAAAATCCAATTTACCCTACCCACTCGCGGAAATTTACGGCCCTGTAAAATTAAAGCCAGTGCATGGTTCTCCCTATCACGTGTACCCTTCAAGTAACTCGTTCTACCCAGCTCAGCAAGCTTTCCAGAATCCACCCTCGGGTGTTCCCAGTTTAACAGCTAGCCCCAATTTAGCCACCAAATTGCAGCAACAGCATCCGCAACCAACACAGCCAATTGTAAGTATCCTGTTGTCCTACTTTTGATCTGACGGTTCTAAAAATAACTCCCACTGATGGATGTGCTCTAACTCTCCCGTTTTGGGGTCTTATTAGGGTGTCCTGAAATAGAAAAAGTGTGGAAAAGTTAATTTTCTCAACCCTAGAATGACAGAGATTAGGACCTCAGAATAGTTCACGAAAACTCACGCGAAAAATTAAGCACTTCAATATATGTGTTAAATAATCTGTTTTTTTTTCATACGATCTGTTCCTCCTTAACTTTGATTATGGCAATGGCACTTATCAAATCATAATTTATTAAATCATACTTCAATTTGGCTAGCACGTTTCATTGGTGAAAGTATCTAAAATCAACTATTTATCATAAAATTGTTAAAAACAAACTCAAAAAATGTTTTGATTCTGTTTTAGTTTCTGATCATTCTGAGGGCAAAAAGTTACCTTTTTGACAGTTTTCCTATTTTGGGTCACCCTAATAATGCAAACTTCCCCCACTGACCAACTGTTTTTCATTCTCCACCTCCTCACTAATCAGGAGCTATCGCCAATGGTACGATCCAGCCCACACACGCCTCGAATGGGCCTCGGGCGTCACGCCATGCAGGAGACGTCCTTTTCCAACAATGTCAGCGCCGCCGACACCGATGCCACCGTGGCCAAGATTAACTCCATGTTTCCAACCGTCCCAGAAACCCACATCCGGATGTTGCTAAAGAAGTAAGTCACTCCATTAGTTTTTTTTTTCCAATTTCCTGTGCCGACGACAACGGTGGGCGAACACACTCTTTCACAGAGGACATATTACTGCTCTACTTGAATACTAACGCTTCATTAAAACAAGCTTTTTGCAAGCAGCAATAGAATCTCACCCCAAAACACACTTCACACTGAGTTACACTAAAACAAAAAACATAAAATTTTCTTTTCTATTACTTTGTATGTAAGCTCTTGTAATACAGAATCATAGGAAATAATATGTTTGTGGCTTGTGGTTGCGATGTCTAGAGCACCGGCTTTCTGTATCGCTTCCGGCCAACAGCAGCAGCAAGTTTCGTGCTAGATTTGGCTTTTCTATAAATTTCACCCCTTTTGTGTTGCCGCTTTTGTTTGATCCTTGTGTACCACTTACCGCTCCCCGTTTTAATTATTCACTATACAGCTAACCACATAGCATATCACATCCTACACCTGTACGTACATCTTATTTCCGGTCATTAGCAACGGTAGGGTGCAAGTATAAATCTACTATTAACTCATCGTACATATGTACAGGGTGATAATTGTATGGTTCAATATGGAAAAAAGCGCAAAGTTCAGGCCAGATTTGAACTCACGACACTTATACGCTAGACAATAAATTCTTTGGGGTAAAACGTTGCATTTTTCGAGCTCTATACTGCCTATGATCGCATATCAGTCCCATATTTGCTGGATTTCCTATTCATATTCCTATTCATGGGACACACTTGTATGAAAAAACAATCCTCGCTCCAGTCGCGACTTTTTGGATTCCATTTAGGTCCCACATGAACTGTACAAAATTTAAGCGCAAGCGATTGACAGATTACCAATCCGGAGACGGCGATTTCGATTCCCGTTCCAGTCGGGACAATTTTATCGACTCCCTGGGCATAGTGTATCATTGTGCTTGCCTCACAAGATACAAATTCATGCAATTGCTGGCAAAGAAAGCCCTCCAATTAATAACTTTGGAAGTGCTCAAAGAATACTAAGTTGGAAAGAGGCAGGCCAAGTTCCAGTGGGAACGTAGAGCCATACATAAGAAGAAGAAGAAGATTGAGAGTTTACATAGGATTTACTATGAGAAATGTCACACTCCCAAAAACAAAACCCATGGATCGCCACTTGCTTCCTTAATTTAAATCGATCAACGCTCCTTATGAAAAATTCATCCATGAATATTTCCTTCGAAGACCGCAAAATAAGTGGATGCCTGTGAAAAAAAGTTATTTAATTATTATCGATTAATGATCCGACGAATGACTCATTGCTTCGTTTCATCAGCAGCACTGTAGCTGCTGCCTTGTACTATGGCGGATTCCCATACAAGCAGGTGGACAAAAATATGTTTATCGCATTTTTGAGGATTTGTTAGTTTTCTGAAGTTGTTTCGGCCAAGATATATCGGTTATGAACATTTTGAAGCATCACGATTAAGTTTTGAAAAGGGCCTATTTTTATTATGGTGAAATAACTGAAAATATATAAAAAGTTTGGGTTTGTTTTATTATTTAAATTTCGTTTGGTTTTCTGTACTTGGAATGATTGAAATATTGTGAATTTACTTCGAAATTGAGTTCCAAGGGAATTTGCTTAGACTGTATGGGAATTGTCGTTCAATTTCAAGAGGCGTTCCCATGCGAGAAAAAAAAACGCTTAATCTCCCAAGACCGCAATTTACCGCAGCATTTCGCAATGGAAATCATTAGTGTAGACCTAAAGCTTGACCTTGAACTGATTTTGGGCCTGGGAATGTTTGAGAAAAAAGATGCTTAACCCTCGAGCGATCGCGCTGTTGTATTTTGTACAACACGTTGAAAAAATCTTGTCTTTTGTACTCAACGTTAGTGTGGTGCTGACGCAGGTAGTCAACAGCGCGAGTTACAGAAGGTTAACAAAAAAAATGATCTTCATGGCTTTTTCAACTTCTTCTTCTTCTTTTACCGCTTTTCTTCAGCTATGTCACAAAACCACCTGATTGTTAGGAAGATTGCTTCATTACCTTACCAATGATGTATGTATTGAAACCAATAGATAATGATGATATTAATTAGAAAATATCAATATGAATTTATGTGTTGGTTTTTTTGCGAAAATCTCATTTTTAGCTTTATTTAACTTTGATGCACAATATCTTCGCACTACATCTGCTAGAAACTTGAAATTCTGCACACCTAGAAAAAAGCATGTAATTTTAAGTGTCCTGAACCTGACATATACGAGCATCTTCACAAACACAAATTAGAGGTTGAAACATGTAAATTTACATCTTTCACCCCAAAATAAAACTTATTTTTTCTAAGCGTCTAGCAATCGCTAGAACCAATTTGACAGATAAAACATAGAAAAGTAAAATTATGCCATGCATGGATTCGAACACCGGATCTCCTGATCGTGAGCCACATCTCTTACCTCTCGGCTATTTTACCGAGTTAGAAGGTGGCTGATGAACGTGATAGTGATTCTACGCTTCTGGTGG
>NW_026917403.1:0-25000 GCF_035046485.1 Aedes albopictus
TTAAACTTTACAAATAATCGAGAAGAATTTCTATTTCATATTTCTTAAAAAAAAAACAATATGTTCAATTACTTCGAAACAAATGCAAAAGATCGGCAATCTTTATTTTGTGCTTGCATTTTGGTCTGGGTGGTTTCATTAACATCTATATTTTCACTTCACCGACTAAAAATGGATGATAATATTGCTTTTTTCACTGAAAATTTTCCTTGCTTCGCTGAACAACATGACGTTTTCTTCCAGCTAAGGCTTACGCGATACAGAAAACCGCTGAATTTCACACTAACACTGCAGAAAATCTGTCAACAATAACTCAATACACATGCATTTTCAGCGAAAAGATCTATTTGCGTGACAACAATCCACTCCCATGACTACCGGGCGGCCGCCGTCAAATATCAGTATTGCCAACTGTCCGGCGACTGCTGTCAGTTTTCTTTGTCGCCGAATCTGGCGCTGGGTCTTCGGCGCGGAAACCCAAAGGTGGGAATAAAATTTTGGGGTTTGCGCGCAATAATTATTTCTCGCGTTGGCCATATATGTACACTCAGAAATAAAAGTATACACGGAATTACTATTATTTATGCATTTTGTATCCGCATCTCTCTCACTCTCTTTCTGTTTTCATGCTATCCGCTGCTTCGTCTGGGTTGACAAATCACTTCGCTTCAACCCAGGCTAAACGGCAGATAGCATGAAAACAGAAAGAGAGTGAGAGAGATGCGGATACAAAATGCATAAATAATAGTAATTCCGTGTATACTTTTATTTCTGAGTGTATCTTGCAAAACGTATCAGTTTTGCTCTAAATGTAACATAAATTGAAAAATATTACTTTTTACTTCCAACTCAAACATGATTAAAAAAAAAACAATGCGCACGCCCCTTGCTGTCACTTCACCCAACTAGCGAATCGAATTCGTTGGTTGGGTGGAGGTTTTGGCTCAACGAGCGGGTTCCGACTGTACCATGTGTTTTATTGTGAACAATAAAATCAGTCATATGTTAATAATATTTACCATGTAATGAATGGTAATTTTTTATCCGGGGAACTCTCTCATGTTACTTTCGCCCTTATTTAAACTCAATCTAGATTTATATATTTAACATCGCCTATAGACCACCTCACGGCGAAATTCTATCTCTTTTGCTCCTTCAGAGAGTTTGAAAACAACAGGACCAGTACCTGTCAAATTTGACAGGTGTTGGTCCTGTTGTTTTCTAATTTCGCGTAGGAGAGAAAGAGAGCGATTTCTTGATGACGTCACCGTGCAATGGGCAATAGGGGACTGCATAAAATTCTCTCCTTCTCTTTCACTCTTACAGAAAATTTGTAAACAACAAGGCCAAGAAACGTCAAAGTCCCATACAAAATCAAAACAATGCAGTGCCCTATAGTCTATTTTACGAAACGACAACAGTGTTGATATTGATATTAACACTCACGGGCTTGGGCACAACCTCCTGTCAAATTTTCATTCATGAAATGAGCGATCAGCTGATCCGAAACGTCTCGTAAAATGGCTCATTTCAAACTCAAAATGCCATCGCGGGCCGTACGTTGGGCAGCCGTGGTGTACCGTATCACCTTAAAATATCCTAGCTGTACACTCACTGGGCACCCAAATGCATTTTTGAATTTGAAAAATTTCCCTTTTCCATCTGCACCACTCGGCCATTGGTGGGAGCGAGAAAAGAATACCAAAACCGAACGAGCCAAAGCGAGACACAGCCAGAGTGGTGAGTTTTTGGCTTCGGCTTTGATTCTACCACTACTAGACCACTACCACCGCGAGCGCGCACCTCGAAGAAAAAGTGACCAAAAGGGAACAGAAAAATCCCATCCGCGATCCGTCCATAATCGAGAAAAAACGAAACACCTTCTCCATCACGGTTCTCGAAAGTAGTGAAATGAAGTGCAATTTTTGTGCGGAAAAACGGCAGGAAACTAGCTAAAAGTGCGCTAAACGCCAAGTTGAGAACGTGCGGAATCGATCGTGGGTGTTTTTCGGTCCGGTCGCGACGTATTTCCCGTGAAAAAACTCGGTTGAAAAAGTTTTCACTTTGGGTCGTCTGGGTCTGGGTCTGTCGAGTGGAGTCGAGTCGAGCCGTCGTCGTTCGTTCGTTCAAAAAACGGACCACGGCATGAATGGCTGCTGCTGCTTGCATCGAACCTGAGCTGGCGATTGCTGCATTCGAAGCGGAATATTGACGGAGCGAAATTAGAGCTGTTGGCCAGGTACGGTTCCGTGGCGGTGGGTGCAACGGGCTGGGAAAATTTTTCGGCTTCGAATAGGTTCATTGATTTTTCTGTTGAGTTCGGATTTTACGGTCGGAAGGGCTCCCGGAGGAAAATCAAATCTCACTCGCAGTCGTCAGTCTCTGATCGGAAGGGATTTTAATCGATTTGCGTGAGCGTGCAGCAGTGTGAGTGAAATCTCGGGAAGTCGTTTTTCGTGTAGGGATTGGAGTGGGGTTTGAGTGTGTGCGTGCAGTTCAGTGAGGAAACTGACAGAAAAAGTAGAAGAACGTCGTGTGAAAGGGAAAAGGAAAACGGTTTCCCATCAGCCTGGCTGATAAACGCGGAGAGAAGATGCGACAGTGTTGGTGTGGGTTTGGTTCCATTTTGTAAACAACGGTGTAGTTGTGAATGAACGGTAGCTGTTCTTCAACGAACGACGTTTTGACAACCAGCGGAAAGTCTTCTTGGTTGCTTTTTCCCCAAGAGCAGTGAGTACACAAACGTAAACAATCACACAGCACAGTCGACGAACATCAGAAGAAGAGATTGCTTGCTGCCTAGCCTGAACTGGCTGAGTCCACTGAGGACGAAAAAACGGTCGCGGGGCGGTCCGGTGTCGCACGCAACGATGATCAACGTCGTACGGAGCGAAGCAAAGGTAGCAGCAATAGCAGCAGAAAATGGGGGAGATAGAGCCACTTCTCGTTTGGCTGGTGGTGCGCCATGGTGGCGATGCTTCTTCCATTACTCCTACTTCTACATACTTTTATTTTCTGCCATTGCCGTGCGTAGCTTTGCTCTCGGTGTTTGGCTACCATTTTCCTTCCCATGTTATGTCGCCTCCTGCTATTATCGTCATCAGCGAGCGCGGTGGATGGGTCACGACGAAAATCATTTTTTCAGCGCTGGCAGGTTTGTGGATTTTTAGCAAAATGGAGCAACCTGAAATAACGGTCGATCCGAGGCGTAGATTCTGGAAGATGGTGCTGTAATCAGGGCTCATCAGCTGATGTCATTGATGAGATTTTGTAGCACAACAAAGTGCCATTGGTGTAAACAAACAATGTATGTACGTGCGGCTGAGAATGTGACCTTTGACGTTTTGTGCGTTTTGCTCGAGAAGAAACAGCTTCTATGAATGAGGTGGGTTCGACTGAGGCCGTTAGGTTGCTTACTGACGTTGTTTGCGGTGCGCAGTTTGTTGCATTTGGAAAATGGAGGTGATGTGCGATTAGTAACTAAGGAGTGACTGCACTTTGATGGAAATGGTTTTGTTCGTGCTCAGTGGCGTAGCTAGGAATTTGGGGGCCCGGTGCGGAATCAAATTGGTGGGCCCCCATGAAAATACAGATGTAAAACATTAAAAATATCTCATCGTTTGTACTCAACATTAGCGTGATGCTGACAGTGGTGGCCAACTGGCTGACGGAAGGTTAAAAAATATGTATTCCTTTATGAATTTTCTCGGGGATTTCTGCAAGGTTACATCCCGGAGATCCATCCATGAGCGTAAGATTTTCTTCTAAATTTTATTTTTATCAATTTATTTAAGAATTGCATCAAGTAATCATTTAAGAATTAGATAAAGATAGCTTTATCGTTTTCTATAAAAAAAAAATATTGCTTGAAGAATAATAAGTCTTCAAGAATCTTTTAAGTGGATAATGTATCACTGGCATTAAGTATTTCTCTAAGCAGGAATTCTTACAGTGTTGTTTCCAAGGATGTTTTCAAAAGAACTTCGAAGTACTTCAAAAGAATCTTGCACAAGTTTTTATCGAGTGTTTCTTGAAACATTAAATGAACAAATTATGTTCAGGAAATCCACCAGGGATTCTATCAATTATATCTCTGAGGATTCATCTAGAAGATCATCCGTAGAATTCTTAACCCTCCCACGTTGTTAGTTTTTTTTTTGCACCACGATGGCATAGTATTCGTTCAGCGTGCCTGTCTGGGTCATATTGACCCCAACATCCTACTAGAGTAAAGAAATTCAAGAAAAAATACTACAAAAAAATTTCCAACAATTCTTTTGGAATCAGATATTCTTCCAAGAAATTACATCGCAATTCCGCCAGAGGAAAGTAGATTCTTCAAGGATTTCTTAATTATTCCCTCACATAACTTTTTCAGAGAATTCTCTGAAAGTTTATCTTAGCATTTCCTCAAGCATTCATCACTTATCTTGGCGTTCTTTTGAAGATTCAATAAGATTTTTTTTTCCAAGGATTCCATCAGAAGTTCCTCCAAGGATTCCTTTCAGAAATTACTGCAACGCTTTTTAAAATTTCCGCAAGGATTTTTTAAGGAGTTTCTGTAAAATTTAACTATTATAGCTTCATTCTAGAATTCCACCACGAAATTTCCAAAGAATCCACTGGATATTTTTTTTAATCTTAAAGAATTCCTACAGAAATTCCTCTAAAAAAATCTCAGGGGAACTTCATTAGGAGTTCGAACTGATCACATAGACGAACAAGCCAAGGGCTGAAAGTCTTTTAAATAAAGACAAATGATTAAATTATTTTGTGAAAATTCCTTTGGTAATTCGTTTGCTTGATTGATTTATCTTTATCATAGAGACTTTCAGCCCTTGGCTGGTGCGTCTCTAATTCTTTTCCGTTGCAAATTCTTGTTGTTTTTTAATTCGCAAGAATGTATCTCATAGAATTTCAAAAGTAATTCCGTAAAAAAATATAAAAAAAAACCAAAAGAATTCTCTGAGGAATTACGGGAAAAGTTTTCAAAAAAAAATGCCACTTTGATTTACAAACGAATTGACTAAGAAAAAAAAAAGTATTTGTCAGGTATATTAGCAAACGGACTGCCGGTGAAACTTTCAATGAAATTGCAGAAATAAATTTCCAAAGCGAATGCTTAAAAAAAATCGAAAAGTAATGATTTTCAAAAATAATAACCTAAATCAATTTCAAATATTAGTGCCGTGAAATTTCCAAAAGGGTTACTGAAGCAAATTGCGAAGGAATGGCGGAAATAGTTTAAAAAAAAATCCAAAAAAACACCAAAAATAATCTTATAGGATTTTTTGAATCAAATTAAATATAAAAATGCTGAAAGGCTTTCCAAGGAATTTGCCGAAAAAACTCCGCAAAAGATAATTCCAAAGATTTAGTCAGGTAACTGTCAGGTAATTCACCGAATGAATTGCCAAAGTAAATGCCAAATGAATTGCCCTCTTTGGAATTGGCAAAGAAGTTTCCAGAATAGTTCCCAAAGTAATAACCAGAGATTTTTTTTAAAAAAGAGTTGTAAAAAACAACGAAAAGTTGCAGACGAAATTTCTAAACAAATTTCCGTAGAAATAAAAAATCTGAAGAACTTCGCAAAGCCATTGCTGAAGATTTAGATATTTTTTAATGAATTGCTGTACGGATTTTAATAGTTGTTACTGAAAAAGATCCAAAAGAAATTTCCGAATACTTCAGAAATTCTAATAGAATATAAAATGTAAAAATTACTTCAAGAATTCTCACAGAAACTCCTTCCATAAATTCTAACGGGAATCTTTCAATGAATTTTTTAGGTATTTTTCCAAGGTTTCCATCAGGAATTTTTCTACTGATACCTTAAAATATTTCTTTAGCGTTAACACCAGTTTCTTCCGGACTCCCTTCACGAAACTACTTTAAATGTTTCTTACGATACCATCAAGCATTTGTTCCAAGTAAGGAGCTCCAAGAACTCTTTCTAGGATATATTGTGCGACTTTTCTAGGAACTACTTTAATGACTTTTTTTACGAATTCCTTCAAGATTTCCTTCAAAAGTTGCTACAGCGATTGCTTCGGGAACTCCTCCTTGCGTTTCTTTAGGAATATCATCAGAAATATGTAATTTCCAATAATTCCATAAAAAGTTTTTTTTTATTTTTTTTTCAATTTCTTTAAGAATTCCTTTTACAACGCCTCAAACGGTTTTTCTTGAAGTCCTTTTTAGGATTTCTTACGAATTTGTTCAAGCCTTTCTTTAGTTATACCTGCAGGGATTTCTTCGGAAATTCTTCCAATAACTGCTGTAGGAAATCGTCCAAAGATTCCTTTCACAATTCGTTCAACAATCCTTTAGTAAAGTTTAGTGAAGATTCAATATTTTTCTCCAAGGATTTTTTTCAAGCCACGTTACAAAGATTCCTTCAGGGATTTCTCAAAGCATTCCTTCATATACCACATTCATGCCTAAAGGATTCATGCAGAAATTTCCCGGGGGGGGGGATGGGTTTGGAGTCCTACAGAAATACCCTCAATGGCTCTTGCCGAAATTCCTCCAAGGAAATAATAGGAATACTTTTGAAGATTATTTGTTTGATTTACTTCAAAGCATTTAAGAGGAATTCTTTGAGGTTTTCGCCAATGATTTGTTTGAGAAATAATCTAGGCATTTCATTATTAGTTCTTCCAAAAATACTTTTGCTTTAAAAATTTCTTCAGGAATTTTTTACGTAAATCCTCAAAGTACTCCTAGTATTTCTAGTACTACTTATAGTACTGTAGTAATACTTCAAGAATGTCACCAAATATGCCTCCAAAATTAACCCAATGACTCTTCCGCATACAATTTGGAATTCATCTAGACGATTCTTCAAAGATTTCTTAAGAAATTCCTTCACAAATTCTTTCAAAAAATCCTCCAAAAAATCCTCCGAAAATTCCTTCAAGCATTTCTTCAAGGATTGCTTCGGGAATTCCTCCAAAATTCCTTTAGAAAAACTCCCAACGATCCATTCAGGTATAGCTCTAAGCATGATCTCGGATTTTATAAAAGATATTATCCATGGGGAAATCCAGCAAGATTCCTTCTTGGATAAATCTCTGAAGGAATCCTTGGAGAAATTCCTTAAGGTTCATCTGAAGGAGTTTCTTGAAGGACTTCATAACATCAATTTCGAAGGACTCAAAAGAGGAAGGAATCGAAAGAGGTATACCTGAATGAATGCTTGAAGGAGTTCCTGAAGGAATCATTGTAAGTATTCCTAAATCAAGAATAATTTCTGACGCAATCCCTGAATAAAGTTCTGAGGTTAATCTAAAAGGAATTATTGTAAAAGTCTATGAAGTTACTGCTAGATAAATCGTTAAAAATATACCGTACGTATTTACCTTGCCCGAAGGAATTTCCACAGAAACCCTTCAAGGAATACTTGGATGAAACACATAGTTGGAATACGTTGTTTGCACTTATTTTTTATACGAGAGCAAACATGATCGACAAACTATTGTTAGTACGGTTTTAACATTATATTCATGTTTATTCTGTAAACTGATAATTTTTTTAAAACTAAAATTTTAATTTTCAAAACTAACTCTATTGCATATTGCTTTCTTTAATACCAACTGAGGAGCCCCCCGTTCCACCGTCGAGAGCATAAACAAAAACTCACAAGTTCCAGCTGCAACTCCAAACAAGATTTCCTCCTGCAAAAAAATCATGTTTCACCCTAGGTTTCATCAGAAGTTTCCTCGAAATCCCGTTGTTTTCGGGAGTGTATGTTATCTACATCGAGATCTACATGGTGTTGGCATTGGAAATGCCATGCGGAAGGTGTTTTTTTTCAGCGAAGAAAAATAAATTTAATGGGAAAACAAATATTTCCGCCGACCTGCCGCACAAAAAATCAAACATTTTTACATTTGTTTCTAACCTGTCAGAAGATGCATGTTTGTTTCAAACATGGATTGCATTCGCTTCAAATGTGACGTTCGATTTGCTCCAAACAGTTTGATTTTTATTGCCTGAACAAATTTTCATTTTCATTTTCATTTTGCAGCATTTGGTGGGGCAATGAGAGCGCAAGTCAGTCCAAAGCCGATGATAAGGAGGGGTAATGGCTGAATAGTCTTTGCTGACCACATAATGCCATGGGATAGGAAAAGGGTATTTTGGTGTGGGATTAGGGTGTTTGTACAGACTTGACAATATCAATGCTATTCAGATGCAAAATAATTTTAAGGCTCAATAGTGAATCGCATACCTTCCAAAACCAAAAAACAATAATTCACAAAATACCAAGCAAGTCATAGAAAGAAAAAGCGCCCGATTGTTTATTTTGTCAATTAGAACAAACGGAAACTTCTACCCTCTCCGACTCGCCAGTCACCCCGGAAAAAATGTCCCTTCAGTTCTGGAAAATATATTATTCCCAATTAAGCCTTTAATCGAATTGTCCGCGTGGTCTTGTAGTACCCCTGCTAGGTAAGAATCAGTCATTGCCATACATATTAAATGCTAGACATGACCCCATGGATAGCATTTGCATATGTAAAAGCTTTGCTGATGTGACTTTCCTATTAGGCAATTCTCTCATCTCATGTTTGTCTTCAAAACCTTATCAAGCTTAGAAAATTGAAGTTGATAAACAATACATTACAAGGTTCGAATTCCCATAGAATGAGATCATTCATTCGCACTACAACACCATAGGAGATAATACCACATTGGCTGATTACAGTACAAATGTGAAAAATCTCCCTTTTCCCCCTATCCGCAACCCGGGGACGCGCCCTGTTGGATTTCGAAAGCCTCGGAGAATATTACAAACCTTCAATGGCATTCCCATAAACTAACCCACATTGCCCATTCAGGAGTCTGACTGGGCCTATTACCCTCCCTCAGTTTGTAATATTCTCTCCAACTTGGAATTATATTTTCCCGGCACATAAATGACTTCGACAAATGTTCGATATAGGTACTATGCAGCGTCATGATCAGTATAACTATATCAGATGACTTGAAGATCTGATTCTTACGGAATTGTTTGCCATTGATTATACATTCAGCTATTCCAATCATTGCTGCAAAGGCCATCGACCACATGCCTGAAATCAAAGCTTCCTGGAAGATATAATCCAAGCCCAGGGAAGCCTGAACAAATTGACAATTTATTTAAATTTACCTCATTTTTTTTATTTTACCATATTTTTTTCTGCGTGTTTGTTTGGTCCTGTGGTTAAGATATCAGGGACGTTTTGTTAATGCTCATGAGTTTTTCTTTCATATCGGTACTGAATTTCGTGAAATTCAATTTTGATTTCTAGCACAATTTTCTTGTATTTTGGGGCCCTTTGTGCAAAAAGTAATCATCAAACTAATAAAAACTAAACAACCAAAATCTACTTGAATAAAGTATCATGCACATCTACTATTGTTAATAATAATACTACAAATTAGTCAAATGGGACACACACTTTCCAAAAACTCTTGATAATCACGAAGGGGCCTCTACATACCTATCAGCAGGTCTGCAAGTATTGAACTTATACTTCTAGAAAACTTTCGCTATTTTAAGAACTTTATTCAATCTAGCGTTGGAAATCTTCTCTGATTTGGAGGCCCTCTGAATTCGGAGGCCCGGTGCGAACCGCACCCCCCGCCCCCACCTTGCTACGCCACTGTTCGTGCTGACGATTACGATTGAGATACGTGTCTGGGCGGACTGCTGCTCTGATGGCTGATAAAATGATAAGAATTAACAAGGTACCTCTTCAGCTTCAGTGTGGTGATTGTTAGAAATAGGTCAGCAGAAAAAAAAGGCGTAATTATGGTTATCTCGGTTTGTACAGGACAGGTGTTTTTATTGTAACTTGAGATAATGTGAACACAATATTGGTCTAAAATTTTCCAGTAAACTATCTCAATGAGTAACATGGACTGCTGCGAAAGTAGCTGAATTCTTGGAGCCTTATACAGATTACAGTAGACTTCCCAAACGTCGACGTTTTACTCCAAGCTATTTCTCCTTATTTCGGACCTTTCAATCTGCATTCGCTTCACGTCTCTACTACAACATGTCGATATCGCCTTATCTTGACATTTCTTTATCTCGATGTGTTCTAGTTCAGCTTTGTTTTCTAGATTGTTTCTCCTTATGTCGATATGCCCTTTTTCGTTGGTAACTAGACTATGTTTTCTGCGTGCGAATCATTCAGGAAGCCCAAAAAGGCATCTGTTTGTTATCGGATTTGCCTAGTTAACGGATTTTTTTTTTCAATATAGTGTTCATTAAACAACTGTTCGTCGGCTCAATCTCTCGCTATCTCAATGGTTCTTCAAGATCGAGTAGTGCAAAGTTAACTGTATAGTGTGTATTCATTATAAAACATCACCGCCTGAAGTGCGTAAGTGAAAGTGGTTATCTATATGTATATAAATGAGTGAGAGTATAAAGAACTGATTTTCTATGAGCTGGGAAGTAAATCAACACGACCGAAATGAAATCAATCTAGAGTGCGGTGCTATTTTGAACTCAACAGTGTGGTGTCAAACCACCACAAGACGGCAAGACAAAGTTTGCCGGGATTGCTAGTATTTGTATAAATTTATTTAACATCAAATCAACTTTTCGAAGAGGACTCCTGATGATAGAAATGAAAAAGGCACATGACCGGAAAGGATACTACAGGTTGTACTTGCTCCTTATTCCAATCACCATATAAATCCAAAGGAAACTATGAAAAAATCTGCAGTACAATCGAAACAACCAACTCCAGCATCACTCTATAAGGCTCGATTGATGTTTGGTTCATATCATTTATTGTTAAATTGTGGAGTCGTAGGTTTTAAATTTATAGATGACGTCAAACCCGACATAAACCTATCATTGACCTGTTTTTATTTTGGTCTCCAAACCCAACATAGACCTAACAGTTATGCGATGTGGGCCCAACATTGGTCCAACATTCGATAAAATTTGACCCGACTTTAACGCGACATTCGACACTGTTTCAGTCTGGTGGAATTTTCTAGTTTTCCCAGAAAGCTCTCAAAAACGCAACAACATTAAAATAATCCAATGTTATTACATACTTCAAATTAAAGACACGGACACGTTCAATGCTTCCAGTGAGCTTTTCGCTCTTTGAAGGAAGCATGACACTAGCACGACTAGCACAACGGACTAGCATGTTTGTGGCACAGCCGAAAACTTTTCCTGACAGCTGCGGCGGGAATCGAACCCGCGCTCCTCAGCACGATGCGACTAAGAGCTTGGTGACCCTAGCCACACGACCACGGAGCCGCACGAATTATTATTATAGAACTAACATGTTTTGATAAGTAAATAAATGTATTTCGACATATAAAATAAAAATATAACTATAACAACCTATGATAATATCCCTCCCCCTGGATATTCAATCTTGACGCGATGGGAGGGCTTAACCCATTAGCATTTTTGCGCCAGTTTATTCTCCACTGCTTGGACTGTGAGCTAGATATATCTGGTTTACGAGTTGAGCGCAAGTGAAGGAATCGGCCGTAAGTGCTAATGGGAACCAAAGGAGTATCCGTAGTGCATTTATCACAAGTTATAATTCAGCTTGCATAGACCTAATCTTTGCATTCTTTAAATTTTCTCAAATTTAACAATAATTGTTGAATTTAACGTAACGCAAGAGTGGGTAGGGGAGGTCCCTGCGTTACACTCATCATTCATCACTTGAATTCGAAAGAACACGCTAGGATAAGTTGACTTACAGCCTTACAGATTAGGTAACGTTAACAACTAAATTTATTACCTTTAGAAAATTCTGGACCCTAATCAGTCAAAACTGCTGATTTTAGAAATGAGTTTATATTTGTATTTCTTCTTTTTATAGGTTTTGTAGGGATGAATATATAGAAGTTGATAAATAATCTTAATCATTTTAATTTTTGACACAAAAATCAGCTGACTGAACTTTTTTGTTTTATATTCTAGACGGTATTATAACACTGACCAAAAAAGCAGGAATTTTGTTACATGTTTCTTTAGGACTTAGGACGGTTGACAATCTAATGGGTTACGGTGGATGTAATAATACTTCGGACTTAGATGATCACAGATATGCAGAAGACGACTAGACGAAATTAAGAACGCAATTTGACACATTATAGACTATATTTCGACGTATAGGGTTTGACTGATTTCATTACAACATCGAATGGAAGCTCAAAAAGTGTTACCTAACACTAATATGAGAATTATTTGGGGATGATGCTGGTGCTGTCAATGACCAACATCGGTTATTGACACTATTGGTAATCAGCTTGAAATAATTTTCAGAATGTATTGTAAAAAACTTAGGTTATTATTTGATTTATTGTTTAGAGATGCTATCAGAAAACTAGTTGCCCATATCGGCTAAAAACGCTAGCTCTGGCAGCTGTCTCCGAATAATTTTCAAAAATATCAAACCTGTAAACATTAGCTATGACAAAGGCGTTAACATGTACAGCTTTTTTTTCTCTCTGAATGTTGTCCAGTGACCTCGGAGATTTTCGATTATTGAAATATTGTTCAATTATCAAATCATCTTTGGAGCTTCCATTCGATCAAAACACTAGTGCGATGGGAAAAGTTAAAAACAGAATTTTTAAAAACTACTACGACCCAATGCTAATTACTACACACTTTGCTCAAGTTGACGACATCGTCTAGTCCATCGTGAGTATTGGTCCTAGTAGGGGGAAAGTTGGGAAAGGGTCCAGGCTTTGCTATCAGCTGTCCTGCAGCTCCACCTGGTCACTCTTCAAAAAAAAAAAAAAAAACTATAACAACCTATGATAATATGATTATTTTGTCAACTTGATAATTATTTGGAGTGACCGGAATTAGGATCATACTGATTGGAATAAGGAACAACAATTTGTTTTAAATAGCGGCCATTTTCAAAATAAGTGGAGTGCTTGCAACCTTGATTATATTTTTCTAGCAGTATAGAGACATAATGAAACAGCGTTGCACAATTACAGTCACTAAATGCAGAACATGTATTTTCTACAGCTATTAGACTTAGTTCATCGCCTTAAGTGAACGGAATTAGGTAGTCACGGTAGATGATTTGAAGGAAATCAACATGATAGAAATAAAACCAATCTAGAGGGCGGTGCTGCAATGACCTTCACAGTTGCCGGGTCTGCTAGTTCTATACTGCCGTGAATCGCATATCAGTCCCATCTTTGCTGGATTTCCTATGCAAATGGGACAGATATGCGATTCACGGCAGTATATATGTGCGGGTATTCAGCAAAACTAAATGGTGAAGGAATCCGGGTTCGATTCTCGGTCGGTCTATGAACTTTAAGCAATGGAGGTTTTCTAGATATCCTTGGGTATAGGATATCTTCGTGCCTGCCATGCAATTAAAAAAATGTTCAAATTGCAAAAAATAAAGCGCTCAGTGAATAATTGTGGTGTGGAAGTGTTTATACATACCTACCGTGACATCACCTAATTTCAATCACATTTTTCGGGTTCTATAATTCCGTTCACACCATTTGTTTCGTGTATGGTGTGAACGGGATTAGAAACTGAAAAGGGAGAAAGCTGGCTGTCATAATATACCAACTCACATGAGTGTTGCCAGCGTTTACTCACGAATAAAGAAGTGCGAGTCTTCTCGGGCCCGTGTTGTTCACGAGTAGGTTTGTTTTGGACTTTGGTTTGTGTCTGCTCAGCTGCAATCTTCATCATTTTCCTTCTCTGGTGTAGGTTCACTTGCAGAACTTCAGTCGCCATTTCCGGGGTTTCCGCTTTTTTTTCGGACGACGACTGTCCGGCTTTGGATGTTGCGGATCATCAGGATGTCGTTTGATGTTACAGTTAGGGTTGTTTCTCTTCCCTGTAGCGACCTGACCCGCCAGTTTCGCCTCTGTGGTCAAACTGTCGCTTTTTGCACCCCCTTTGCCCTGTTTAGATACCTTGGGGGTCGCATGTAAGCTTCGAGCTTTTCCTTTAGAGGCGGACTGACTAGCCTTTATGGTGCTTTTGGAGTGAGATTTACTAACCTCGCCCGAACCGGAGGCTTCCTCAGATTTCTCTTGGGTCGGCCTTCCAGTCGGATTGGCGGTATCGGCAGTCGGTTGAAAACGCCACTTCGTCCATTGCCATCAGCTCTGCACCTTCCCAGGGTTTCATGGATTGGGATATTCTCTTTAACCACTCAGCAGTCTCTTGATCCTTACAGATTGGAACCATGTAACCGGACTTGTAGATGAGGTTGTTGAATTTGGGTTTTATTGGCTCGTTTCGCTGTTGAACTACTCTGAGCAGGAGTGCGTCTTGTAGAAGGTCTAGCTGGGCTGTAGTGAGTTGGACAGTGGAAAAGTCTTTGGGTATTATCCCGACCTTCACGCTTTTGGCCATATCACTGTAGCTGATACCAGCTGTTTTCCTCATGGGTGGGTTTTGTTATCCAGACACGCTTTTCTGAGGCGCGCGGTTTGAGGACTGTTGAGCGCGCTCTCTCGGATCCAGATGGTGCTTCACCCTTATTTGCTAGGGGTCCTCTGTGGCGGATTTGTCTAGGTTGTTTCTCGAGCGTTTTTAGGAAGTGGGCTCGCTCTTCTTATTCAGGATTATGGACAAGGCTTCATATCGATCTTTTCCCTTCTCCCGGCGAGTTCTAAACTGCTTCCTCTGCGAGCGTGAGTGTGGGGATTTTCTTGCTCGGAGCCCCCTTGGCTTCCGTAGAACCCTTGTTACCTTCGGATCCTTTGCTACTTGTTAAACATTCTTGGGGGTTGATGACTATCCTTATACCATCATCTTCGTTATCTTCAATGTCCAACAGGTTGGAGTCGGTCGATGAGGGGGGTTGTAGATCTGGATCAGCTTTGTCGAAACATGTGCTGCTCCGGGAGATAGGCGTTGAGGGGCAGGATATTTCCATCTTCTCCTGCGAACTACTGAGTAGCTGGTCTTCGCTAAGGCCAAGCTGAGTCAGAGTATTCTCCATTTCGCTCTCACCCGACTGAGAGAGGCGGTCGTCACCTTGAAGGCTGTTTGTAGAATTTGTACTCATTTTTGGTCCCACGAGTAGTCAGGGAAATAAATGTCCGCTGCACCAGTGCCCCGCCGTAGTGCAGTAAGGGCTGCTTACTGGAGTGTTCGCCCTGGTGCACCCCAGGCTCCGTTCGCGGTTGAGCATGTTTAGAACCCCCTCAACCATTCAGCCCTCGGCACGGGTCGCATGACACCTTGGCATTAGGGGTTATCCATTTTTGCTTTACACGATAGCCATGAATAACAGCCATCCCAATCTTCCTCCTTTACCAGGGCTTAGGACATGTAGCTCAAGTTCTCAATGGGTCTGGTACGTTTGACATAAGGCCGTTTGGCATAATGCCATTTGGCATAAAGGGCACTTGGCATAAAGGACATTTGGCATAAAGGACGTTTGGCATAATGGACATTTGTCATAAAGTACGTTTGGCATAAAATGATTTCAGTAAAAAATTAACTACATACTTAACGTAAAAGAAGGATAAGTATACAAAAGAAGGATAATACATTATAATGCATTAGTTTTTATCCCGACACGAATGCACCCTTCAGGTGTAAAGTGTCGTAAATACATTAACAAACAAACAAACATTAGTTTTTATGGATATAATATGCAGACACGGATGATTTGCTGGAAAGAACCATTACCGGAATCTAAATTGCTTGTATCAATGAAGAACAGCCTATATACAAAAGAAGGAACATTCCCCTTCCGAAAAAAATCAAATTCATGGAAGCAAAAGGTTATTTCCAAAATAAGAGATCCAATATAATGCACCAACAACAAGTTTGCCTTCTTTCCCTTGAAGGCTGTTCTTTAATTTTTCTCCAGGGGGAAAATATATTTCACATATTCTTTATGCCAAACGTCCTTTATGCCAAATGTCCTTTATGCCAAATGTCCTTATGCTAAACGGCCTTATGCCAAACGTACCAGACCCGTTCTCAATATTTTCACAATTTTTCGGACATGCAATTACGGAGAACCATCATTGCTAGAGGTGTTAACTATTGAAAACATATTTGTCAATTCCGTAATAATTAGCGAAAAAGCCGTAACCAACAAAATGTACACAATTTGAGTAATTGCAGGAGTGAAAAGATGCTAGATTTGTCTTCTAAATGCTCACACAGTTTCCTTGATATCACTTTTCTAACTATTGAAAATCACTGATTGAGTGAAAGGCGTAATTCCATTCTATTCCAAACGAACAAAAACAAGAATTACGCCTTCTACTCCTTTGTTTTGTTTGGTGTTTTGTTTACGAAAGGGAAAGGCGAAACTGAAATCAACACGTAAACACGGCGAAAGCAAATGGCGAAATTCTGTCAAAATCATAAACAAGGCGAATAGTAAAAGGCGATTCTGAAAATGATATCGATTCGAGGCGCAAAGTATTGGGCGAAATTAGCATTCTCAGGTATCAATTCAGGCGTAATTAAATAAATCTCGGATACTTATTCAAAACGACGTATCAACATGGGATTTGCATGTATTATACGTCGTTTTGAAAAAGTCGGCATCAACATTTCAAAAGGGCGTAACTGCTTTTGCAACCAATGCCTTCTCACAGAGCTGTGGGTCGTATTTCATTCATCTCACGCAATTCACATCCATTAATCGAAAGAGGAGGATTTTATCTTTCTATTTGTGCTAGTGGATTGCTCGGGATGGGATACGCTCCACAGCTTTGTGAGAAGCCATTGGTTGTAAATGCAGTTACGCCCTTTTGAAATGTTGGTGCCGAAGTATCCGAGAAATGCAATTTTTAGTGCAAAAAATATCAAATTCGTGCAGTGTTCTTAGAAAAACAAGAAACTATGTCAGAACTGTATCAATTAACCTTATTTAAGTTGAATTATTCTGTATTACTTCTAAATAGGAATTGAAATTTGATCAGCAAAATTCGGTTGTTGTTTTCGCATTGTTATTGTTTTGTTAATTACGCCCTATTCGCGAATTACCCCCGAATTATTGAAAAATTGTTCCTAAATGGACCATTAAAATAATTAAAGCGGCCGCTATGGAATTAACAGATAGCTCCACCGTAGCCTTGTGGGCTCGACATAACTCGATTGCAAGAATGGGAAAAACTCTTTCAAGTAAGTGCGTATCCCTCACCCACTACCATGCACAATCTGATGCGAGTGTGCTTCTCCCCCAGCCAAGCAAAATCTTTCCTAAATATTCCATTGCCCATTCTGTTTACTCGCCGTGCACCGAACGACGCAAGAAACGACAGCCGAATAAATCGCTACCGAATCTCTATTGAGTTCTCCAAATTTTATCACACGAAACCTATTGCAAGCCTCTCCATATACGGGCCTAATTGCAAAATGTAAACAAACCCGATTTTTCTCAATAATTCCAATCAATATCTACCTAAGCTATCTCATAACATCTTAATCAATGCGAAAAGAGCTATTTTACCCGTATTTCAAATAAATTTTAAGGCATATTTGAAATTAAATAATCTTTCAGGGCCTAACTGCATTCAAAAGGGCCCCATTGAAAATTACCTTTCAAATCACCCTTTTTGTAAATTTTGATATTTTTTTCATATTTTCCAATAATTTTTAGTAATTCTTTAACTTTCCTTGAATTATCGATGAAAATAAACCCAAATTATTCAAATTAGCTAAAAATAAGAAAAAATAAAAGGGCCTAACTGAAAATTACCCTTCAAATCAGATAAGCCATTTTGTAAATTTGTTTTTTTAATCATATTTTCCAATAATTTTGAGTAGCTCTTTAACTTTCTTTGAATTATCGATAATAATAATGTAGAATAATTAAAATTAGCTAAAAATAAAGAAAATAAAAAAGGGCCTAATTGAAATTGCCGACGATAATAGGGCCTAACTGAATTTGGAATTGTAAAAGGGTCTATCTGCCGTCCATGTTCAAAATCTATTATTTATGGATTTTTTGCTATAGTAAAAGGTAAATAATGCAGAGAACCATAAAGTAGACTTCCAGACTTCCTGCGAATTGAATCAGTGAGAGCGTTTTGACTCAATCAGCTGACTGTCACTCGGTGGCTGAGAATTAGAACGCTCTCTTGCCTTTGCGCCGATCCAAGCTGAATCTTTTTTACACTCTACCTACCTATTTGTTCCTCCTCTGATTTCGGTTGCGTCCGTGAGTGAACCGATTGTGTCGCGTTCGTTCGTCATGCGCCGTGCTCTCACTCAGCATTGGGTAGTTAACGTTATTTTGCTATTTTATATTATCGTCGGCATTCGGGTGAGTGAGTAAGATTTCCCATGCTTGCTCGACTGCTGTCACAATGCTAATGCCCAAATACAGTGGCGCCTTTGTTTACATGCAACGGATGCTATAAAAGTTCGCTTCATTGATGCATTCGTATACAATCGATTCGCATTTTTTTTTTTTTTGAGCACTTGTGTGCTAGACGGGGTATGTGTCATTTGGCATAAAGTCGTGTGGCATAAGCACCGACGAACCGACGTGCCAGCTAGGGGTAGGCGGGGCAATATGGACACCCTAAGGTTTTTGCCAACTTTACCTGGCAAGATGTCAAAAAATTTAGTTTTTTGATACATGTATCCTTTTAAAGTCTATTTAGCATCTATTGCATAAGAATACTCACGAAGAAAAATGATTTATCCACTTCAAAAAATGTTATGAAAAATGTTAGTTTTTCATGACCGTCTTCAAGCATACGGGGCAGAATGGACACCCCCATGTGGCAATATGGACACCATGAGACTTTTACGATTTTCGTACATTATTTATACCTATAAAGTCATTTCATTACAAAACAACTATTATGGATGACTAATACGCCGAAGTAGTTCATTTTTGTTCAGTTAATTTAAATTCAGGCTGTTTTAGATAAAGCTTCGTTTTTGTCGGCATGACAACTATTTTCCACTGCTGTCGTTTTTTGACCAATTTGTTTCACCCTATGTCTACTATAGTGAACATTTAACCGAAAATATACTGAAATCGAAGAATTTGGTTGGTTTGTGATTTAGGTTATATTTTTCCCTTGCCGCTTCTTTCAAAAAGGTGAGTGTCCATTTTGCCCCGGCAGCAGAAGATATTTCCAAACTTGATTTTTGATATAATAAAGAAGAAAATATAAACATGTTAAGCATGTAGATTAGGGTGGCCCACACTTATATGAAAAACAAAAAATTCGGAAAATACCAAGTCTTACCTCCCGAATCAGTTGTTCTGGACTCCCAGAATCTACGTTCAAAATTTGAGCAAAATCGATTAAGCCTAAGGGGGCGCTCAAAACGCTTGAAGTTTGTATGGGAAAACTTGGCCAAATGTATGCATAAATTTTAAGTTTCCGAATTTTGCCGCTAGGTGGCGCTGTAAGCGTTCAATAAATAAACCCTTTGGTATAATTTTAGGTGACTATATGCCAAAGAACTTTGTCGAAGACCGCAAAGTGATCCGACGTCTGTGAAAAAAGTTATACCCTAGGCAAAGTGGGGCGAAGTATTGAGATTTCATTATTGATATTATTCCTTTACATGTATTGGAAAAACAACAATAAAGTTTATCCTCGCTTTACCTAGGGTATAATTTTTTTCACAGACGTTGGATCACTTTGCAGTCTTCGACAAAGTTGTTTGGCATATAGTCACCTACAATAATACCAAAGGGTTTGATGATTGAACGCTTACAGCGGCACCTAGCGGCAAAATTCGAAAACTTAAAATTTCTGCATACATTTGGCCAAGTTTTCCCATACAAACTTCAAGCGTTTTGAGCGCCCCCTTAGGCTCAACCGATTTTGCTCAAATTTTGAACGTAGCTTCTGGAAGTCAAAAACAACTGATTTACAGGGTGCGGCAGGAAAAAATGCGAAAAGTTCAAGGTACTATTACACGCTAAATATGGGATATACATGGCTATTTTTTCATGACAGTGTATCAGTCAATGTCTATATTCTAGCACTGAAAAATCAAAATGAACATATTTGATGTTTAACATGTGATAATGTAGACCTAATAAGCGGATATCAATAAACTGCGCGCCCAATGGTCATTAAACAAAATGACTATAACAGTAACAAAATTAGCTCAAATTCGATGAACAACCAGACCACACTGATCCAGAGCCATGTAGTTTCACATACCAGATGAAATAAGTACATATATTTGGTGATATTGTAGAGAAAATCAAAAATTTTGTTTTATCAGATGCGAAATTTAGCGACCTGTGCGATTTTCTGCGGTTTGAAAATTCTGGTTGTCTTCATCTTCAGGCGCCGCCCTGTAAAGGTTAGTGACCAAAATGGGAATTTTTTTAATTAACTTTTCAGAAAACTAGCCTATTATAGATCATGGAACGTTGAAACATAGATTGGTTAATGTCAAATGGACGAAAATGAGGTTTGAAGTTGAAAAACACTTTCGCATTTTTTCCTGCCGCATACTGTAGGAGGACTTGGCATTTTTCGAAATTTTTGTTTTTCATATAAGTGTGGGCCACCTTAATGTAGATGCAGCAAAACTACTTGCATGTGTTCTACAAATATCAGGTTTTAATCGACCGGCAATAAATTAATGATTTAGTGATTAGTTTATTTAAGATGGTGTGAAAATTATAATTTCGATGCACAAAAAACGGAGGACGCAACTTTTTCGTGTAAAATCAAGTATAATTTTAATTTCGAATGTTTCTTTCCTGAAACTACGTTTTAGACAAATGGACTATATTCTCCATTCATTAAAAGTTCAAAAAAGTTCGCATATTTCAAAATATTGAGGGTGTCCATTCTGCCCCGGGTGTCCGTATTGCCCCGCCTACCCCTATGTTTAGATTGAAATAACTGATATCTGGGAACTTTTTTTTTAAATTTCTTTGTATTTGTGAATTTTAACTTAATGCTAATTCTTCACACTCTGGGAACTTTTGTATTCTGGGTAGTTTTGTTCTCTTCGTCATGGAAGGCTTTTTAAAACCTGTTGAATTCAAAGTTGGCCTCAAATCTTTCCCAACCAAGCTATACAACCAAGTTTCAGGCAACTTGGCCAATGAATACCCCTTCATAACGAAAAGAACAAACCTGTCGATAATATCCAGTCACCCTTAAAAGACTTACTAAAGTTCAAGTCAATTTAAATCAATAGCATGACCATTACCCAGAATCAGCAAATTATAAATTTTGTGTCAATATGTAAGTTAAATACTCTGGTAGATTTAACAAATATTTTGTGAATATAATGAATATTAATAAAGCATATTAATCCTTTTTTTCGATTTTTGAAATCAAATCTTGTTATCATTGAGTTTTTGAAATGATAACAAAATGATATCTCAATTTGATATTAAATAAAAACAATTCGGAAAGAAAACTTATTTTGATTTCATTTTGTTATCAATAACAAAATGAGTTATCAATTTGTTATAGGTTTGTTCTCATTCCCTGCTCGGGTAGTTTGGTTGAATAACTGGCAGGCGTTATACACTCAGCCAGTTAAACTTAAGATTTTCATAAGGTCTAACTTGTGAACGGGCCTTAAAAAATGCAAAATGATTAGAATGAATTCTATAAGGCCATTTCATGGCGCAGAAGCGACTCACATCTTGCTTTTATACATATTTAGCAGAAGGGTATCTTCAAGCGTTGATAGCCGCGTGGGTTAAATCAGGAGGTTGGAAGTAAGGAAAATGGCTTTTATCAATCCGTTTCTGTTTATAGCGATGACTATGAACATATGGAACAGAAAGAGGTAAAGTAGATAGAATGATTCAAAGTAGGACGAGCCAGGAATTGAACTCAGGATTTCTGCATAGGAATCAAAAGCGGTAGACCACCAAGCCTTAATTTTTAAAAACCTTACCCTTCGGTTTTTATAATTTTTCTGTATAAAGCTGACTTTGCGCCTTAAAATTAGCCAAGTAGCCCCAGGGTGGTCAAATGCTTCTAACTATTTTTCTCGACTTTTTTAAGCAATCAAATAATGCGTGTTATTTTCCAAAATATGATTATTCCATGTAAGGCGGTTGAATAAAAAAGCGTCGCAAAACTCAGAGTTGCCGAATTCTTCAAAGGCTTATTTATAACACAGGTAGAAAATATTGCCTAGTCAATTCTGATTTCACCGCCTCACACAATCGTTTGCCAAAATACTGATCATAATCGATTCATTCTCCGCAGGCTTTTCAAAATTCACGTTGATTGTTCTCATTGACAATGAAAGTGTAGCCCCACACATGGAGTAATCAAAAACAACACACAAGCAGATGAAAAATAGGTCTGAGGATCATTGGTCTTGTCTAAAATGACCTAACACCCTTAAAAATCTTTAATAGGCCAATAACAGTTTAGGTTTTGGTTTGGGTACTGTTTCGTAATGAATACTGTGGGATATCTGCTACATCTTGCGACTTGCTTCACTGATGACGTTCATTACAACAATTTAAATTTCTCGTTCCACAAACTTCTGCAGCAAAACTCGCAAAACTGCATGAAAGATGAAAACAAGCAGAGCATAAACACAAAACACACACCACGGAATGAATACCTATGGCAATGTTTGTTCGTGGACCGATTGAAGCATATTTCCTCATCTTTGGCATTCGCATTACCTATGTGTTTTTCTTCTACCTTCCACAGCTATCTCCAAACGGCAGCGCAAACTATCTACCAACACATTGAAGACGATCGTCTCTCTTTGGGCGAACGCGTTCCACTTCGTTGCTGCGCCAAGTGCTGGGCACAAAACAACAGTAAAATAATCTAAACCTGCGACGGACGACGAAAACGAAGGGAAAAGTTCAAAAACCTCTTCTCGGCCATTGCGAAATCAGCGCCGCCGCCATCGCAACATTACCACTCACTCCGTCGGAATCATTAGAGCATGGGCAAGCGACATGCCGCGGACAGCGAGAATCACCATCAGTACGAAACGCCCCAGAAGCGCCAGAGGGTGGCCATCGAAACCCCCACCAGCTGCAGTCCGGCCCTGAATGTGAGCTTTCAGCTGACGAGGGAATTCGTCGATGGCACCATACTGACGGATCTGTCGCTCAAGGACTGGCGCATCGGAAAACCAATAGGTCGGTTCGGGGATGATTGACTTCGATTGGAGGTGATGGATGATTCACTTTTTTTTCTATTTGCAGGAAAGGGTAGCTTTGGGGAAATCTTTCTCGCATCGGACGACGTCTCCAAGCCGGTCACTAGCGATAATGCCAAATATGTGGTCAAAATCGAACCCCACTCCAATGGGCCGTTATTTGTGGAGATACACGCGCTGCTCAACACGGCTAAAAGAACAGGTTGGTCGATTTAAAGAACAATTTAAACTATAGTTACTGATTACTAAAGCTCGAAACATTTCTCTCCCAGATTCCAACCCCATCCCCCCAGGCATGCCGGAGTACATCGCTTCCGGGTCGCACTATTTCAAGGAAGACGAACGTTACCGCTTCCTGATTCTGAAGCGCTATCAGCGGGATCTGCATTCGATGATCAAAAACAAACGGGTCGATCCGAAGAGCATTCCCATCATTGCCTGTCAGATTTTGGACGTCCTAGAACATCTCCACGACAAGGGTTACGTCCACTCCGATATCAAAGCGGAAAACCTGATGATCGGGAAGGTGCCCGTTTCGGAGCTGGCCAACGTCAAGAGCGCCAAACTGCTGATCCACAAAAGCGGACACAACGAGAGCTCGCCAATTAAAAAGAAGACTGCAACAGTGACGGAGAACGGCGGCGGAGGTTGCAACGGGTTGCTATCGACGACGCCGACCGTCATGGTGAAGAAGGCCGTCGAGTTCAGCGGATCGAATCCGGTGCGATCCTGTCGGGGCAATGGAGTGGCCGAGTCGGAGATCTATCAGAATATGGTCAAGTCGCATTATTTGCGCCCACTGAAGAACATCGTCTACCGGGACGACAGCGATGACGAGGATCTGAAGAACAGTAAAAAGCAGCGCAAACGGAAGAAGGACGGCGACAACAGCAAGTCGTTCTTCTATCACATTACGACGAAAAATGTGAACGAAAACTACAAGCAGATCGATGTGCAGATCAGCCGGAACGGGTCGGCATTCAAGGTCGATGGCAAGGAGAAGAACGAGAAGAAGACGAAGAAGACTCCCAAGCAGACGACTGTCGGCGGCACTGGGCTCATGGAGGAGCGGATTCATCTGATCGACTTCGGCTTGGCGTCGAAGTTTATGGACAGCACCGGGCTGCATAGGCCGTTTTGCATGGATCAGCGGCGGGCTCACGACGGCACGCTGGAGTTCACTTCCCGGGATGCGCATATGGGTGCGCATGCGAGACGAAGCGATTTGGAGTGTTTAGGGTGAGTTTTACAATACCTATTTCTCCAATTTATGAACAGATTTTTGCACAGTTTGGGACCGTATACCTATTTCCAATGTTCGGCAAGGTTGATCTACTTTATAAAAATAGTCTTTAAAACCTTATGTTCTTTCGTTGTTCCGTTTGCTCTCTTGAACTAGACCTGTGCGCCGACTATATTTTGCTCGGCGGCGGCGTAAGGGTCATTTTTCACCGGTGGCGGCGCGTCATCGTTAGAATAAAACCTTTTTTATTTCTGTTCGGGTCTATCACTGCCACCAGTGATTAGACTTATTGAGGAATTACCGGTATCCTAAGTGTAATGCATGTTGCATTACTCCATTGCAAGCGAAGGGCAATAAAATATTAGTTTTGCTACAGTTTTTGTATTCTCAGAACCTTCAGAAGCTATCAAATTTAATAATAAGGTCACACTATTGACATTAAGGAATCCCCGAATGGTTTCAGAGAGGAATCTCATATACTCCAGGAGGAGCTTTAAAAAAACTCGTGTAGGAATCCATCAAGACAGTTCTGGGGTAATCTCTGCAGGAACTGCTGTATGGAACCCTGAAGATTTTTTTACAGGAATCTCTGGTGGTTGAAGAATTTCTCTTAGAGAGCCTCATGCAGAAATTTCAGAAGAAATCCTTGAATATAGTTTTTGAGG